>NW_022986292.1:0-135000 GCF_902500255.1 Thalassophryne amazonica
CCCACTCCAAAGCCACAAAACTGTACCCCCTCACTGCAACACAATACACAATTTTATAGAAATAAGTACAACATGTAGTTATATCAAACTGTAAAAACAACAACAAAAAACAAACAATAACAACAAACCACAGTCCCACCCACTCCAAAGCCACAAAACTGTACCCCTTCACTGCAACACAATACACAATTTTATAGAAATAAGTACAACATGTAGTTATATCAAAACTGCAAAAACAACAACAAAAACAAACAATAACAACAATAACAACAAACCACAGTCCCACCCACTCCAAAGCCACAAAACTGTACCCCTTCACTGCAACACAATACACAATTTTATAGAAATAAGTACAACATGTAGTTATATCAAACTGTAAAAACAACAACAACAAAAAACAAACAATAACAACAAACCACAGTCCCACCCACTCCAAAGCCACAAAACTGTACCCCCTCACTGCAACACAATACACAGTTTTATAGAAATAAGTACAACATGTAGTTATATCAAACTGTAAAAAAAAAACAACAAAAAACAAACAATAACAACAATAACAACAAACCACAGTCCCACCCACTCCAAAGCCACAAAACTGTACCCCTTCACTGCAACACAATACACAATTTATAGAAATAAGTACAACATGTAGTTATATCAAACTGTAAAAACAACAACAAAAAACAAACAATAACAACAAACCACAGTCCCACCCACTCCAAAGCCACAAAACTGTACCCCCTCACTGCAACACAATACACAATTTTATAGAAATAAGTACAACATGTAGTTATATCAAACTGTAAAAACAACAACAAAAAACAAACAATAACAACAATAATAACAAACCACAGTCCCACCCACTCCAAAGCCACAAAACTGTACCCCCTCACTGCAACACAATACACAATTTTATAGAAATAAGTACAACATGTAGTTATATCAAACTGTAAAAACAACAACAAAAAACAAACAATAACAACAATAATAACAAACCACAGTCCCACCCACTCCAAAACCACAAAACTGTACCCCCTCACTGCAACACAATACACAGTTTTATAGAAATAAGTACAACATGTAGTTATATCAAACTGTAAAAACAACAACAAAAAACAAACAATAACAACAATAATAACAAACCACAGTCCCACCCACTCCAAAGCCACAAAACTGTACCCCCTCACTGCAACACAATACACAATTTTATAGAAATAAGTACAACATGTAGTTATATCAAACTGTAAAAACAACAACAAAAAACAAACAATAACAACAATAACAACAAACCACAGTCCCACCCACTCCAAAGCCACAAAACTGTACCCCTTCACTGCAACACAATACACAATTTTATAGAAATAAGTACAACATGTAGTTATATCAAACTATAAAAACAACAACAAAAAACAAACAATAACAACAAACCACAGTCCCACCCACTCCAAAGCCACAAAACTGTACCCCCTCACTGCAACACAATACACAATTTTATAGAAATAAGAACAACATGTAGTTATATCAAACTGTAAAAACAACAAAAAACAAACAATAACAACAATAACAACAAACCACAGTCCCACCCACTCCAAAGCCACAAAACTGTACCCCTTCACTGCAACACAATACACAATTTTATAGAAATAAGTACAACATGTAGTTATATCAAACTGTAAAAACAACAAAAAACAAACAATAACAACAAACCACAGTCCCACCCACTCCAAAGCCACAAAACTGTACCCCTTCACTGCAACACAATACACAATTTTATAGAAATAAGTACAACATGTAGTTATATCAAACTGTAAAAACAACAACAAAAAACAAACAATAACAACAAACCACAGTCCCACCCACTCCAAAGCCACAAAACTGTACCCCCTCACTGCAACACAATACACAATTTTATAGAAATAAGTACAACATGTAGTTATATCAAACTGTAAAAACAACAACAAAAAACAAACAATAACAACAAACCACAGTCCCACCCACTCCAAAGCCACAAAACTGTACCCCCTCACTGCAACACAATACCCAATTTTATAGAAATAAGAACAACATGTAGTTATATCAAACTGTAAAAACAACAACAAAAAACAAACAATAACAACAATAACAACAAACCACAGTCCCACCCACTCCAAAGCCACAAAACTGTACCCCTTCACTGCAACACAATACACAATTTTATAGAAATAAGTACATGTAGTTATATCAAACTGTAAAAACAACAACAAAAAACAAACAATAACAACAATAACAACAAACCACAGTCCCACCCACTCCAAAGCCACAAAACTGTACCCCCTCACTGCAACACAATAGACAGTTTTATAGAAATAAGTACAACATGTAGTTATATCAAATTGTAAAAACAACAACAACAAAAACAAACAATAACAACAATAACAACAAACCACAGTCCCACCCACTCCAAAGCCACAAAACTGTACCCCTTCACTGCAACACAATACACAATTTTATAGAAATAAGTACAACATGTAGTTATATCAAACTGTAAAAACAACAACAACAAAAAACAAACAATAACAACAATAACAACAAACCACAGTCCCACCCACTCCAAAGCCACAAAACTGTACCCCTTCACTGCAACACAATACACAATTTTATAGAAATAAGTACAACATGTAGTTATATCAAACTGTAAAAAAAAACAACAAAAAACAAACAATAACAACAATAACAACAAACCACAGTCCCACCCACTCCAAAGCCACAAAACTGTACCCCTTCACTGCAACACAATACACAATTTTATAGAAATAAGAACAACATGTAGTTATATCAAACTGTAAAAACAACAACAACAAAAAAGAAACAATAACAACAATAACAACAAACCACAGTCCCACCCACTCCAAAGCCACAAAACTGTACCCCTTCACTGCAACACAATACACAATTTTATAGAAATAAGTACAACATGTAGTTATATCAAACTGTAAAAACAACAACAACAAAAAACAAACAATAACAACAACAACAAACCACAGTCCCACCCACTCCAAAGCCACAAAACTGTACCCCCTCACTGCAACACAATACACAATTTTATAGAAATAAGTACAACATGTAGTTATATCAAACTGTAAAAACAACAACAAAAAACAAACAAACAATAACAACAATAACAACAAACCACAGTCCCACCCACTCCAAAGCCACAAAACTGTACCCCTTCACTGCAACACAATACACAATTTTATAGAAATAAGTACAACATGTAGTTATATCAAACTGTAAAAACAACAACAAAAAACAAACAATAACAACAATAACAACAAACCACAGTCCCACCCACTCCAAAACCACAAAACTGTACCCCCTCACTGCAACACAATACACAGTTTTATAGAAATAAGTACAACATGTAGTTATATCAAACTGTAAAAAAAAAAACAACAAAAAACAAACAATAACAACAATAACAACAAACCACAGTCCCACCCACTCCAAAGCCACAAAACTGTACCCCTTCACTGCAACACAATACACAATTTTATAGAAATAAGAACAACATGTAGTTATATCAAACTGTAAAAACAACAACAAAAAACAAACAATAACAACAACAACAAACCACAGTCCCACCCACTCCAAAGCCACAAAACTGTACCCCCTCACTGCAACACAATACACAATTTTATAGAAATAAGTACAACATGTAGTTATATCAAACTGTAAAAACAACAACAAAAAACAAACAAACAATAACAACAATAACAACAAACCACAGTCCCACCCACTCCAAAGCCACAAAACTGTACCCCTTCACTGCAACACAATACACAATTTTATAGAAATAAGTACAACATGTAGTTATATCAAACTGTAAAAACAACAACAAAAAACAAACAATAACAACAATAACAACAAACCACAGTCCCACCCACTCCAAAACCACAAAACTGTACCCCCTCACTGCAACACAATACACAGTTTTATAGAAATAAGTACAACATGTAGTTATATCAAACTGTAAAAAAAAAACAACAAAAAACAAACAATAACAACAATAACAACAAACCACAGTCCCACCCACTCCAAAGCCACAAAACTGTACCCCTTCACTGCAACACAATACACAATTTTATAGAAATAAGAACAACATGTAGTTATATCAAACTGTAAAAACAACAACAACAAAAAAGAAACAATAACAACAATAACAACAAACCACAGTCCCACCCACTCCAAAGCCACAAAACTGTACCCCCTCACTGCAACACAATACACAATTTTATAGAAATAAGTACAACATGTAGTTATATCAAACTGTAAAAACAACAACAACAACAAAAAACAAACAATAACAACAACAACAAACCACAGTCCCACCTACTCCAAAGCCACAAAACTGTACCCCTTCACTGCAACACAATACACAATTTTATAGAAATAAGTACAACATGTAGTTATATCAAACTGTAAAAACAACAACAAAAAACAAACAATAACAACAATAACAACAAACCACAGTCCCACCCACTCCAAAACCACAAAACTGTACCCCCTCACTGCAACACAATACACAGTTTTATAGAAATAAGTACAACATGTAGTTATATCAAACTGTAAAAACAACAACAACAACAAAAAACAAACAATAACAACAACAACAAACCACAGTCCCACCTACTCCAAAGCCACAAAACTGTACCCCTTCACTGCAACACAATACACAATTTTATAGAAATAAGTACAACATGTAGTTATATCAAACTGTAAAAACAACAACAAAAAACAAACAATAACAACAATAACAACAAACCACAGTCCCACCCACTCCAAAACCACAAAACTGTACCCCCTCACTGCAACACAATACACAGTTTTATAGAAATAAGTACAACATGTAGTTATATCAAACTGTAAAAACAACAACAAAAAACAAACAATAACAACAACAACAAACCACAGTCCCACCTACTCCAAAGCCACAAAACTGTACCCCTTCACTGCAACACAATACACAATTTTATAGAAATAAGTACAACATGTAGTTATATCAAACTGTAAAAACAACAACAAAAAACAAACAATAACAACAATAACAACAAACCACAGTCCCACCCACTCCAAAACCACAAAACTGTACCCCCTCACTGCAACACAATACACAGTTTTATAGAAATAAGTACAACATGTAGTTATATCAAACTGTAAAAACAACAACAACAACAAAAAACAAACAATAACAACAACAACAAACCACAGTCCCACCTACTCCAAAGCCACAAAACTGTACCCCTTCACTGCAACACAATACACAATTTTATAGAAATAAGTACAACATGTAGTTATATCAAACTGTAAAAACAACAACAAAAAACAAACAATAACAACAATAACAACAAACCACAGTCCCACCCACTCCAAAGCCACAAATCTGTACCCCTTCACTGCAACACAATACACAATTTTATAGAAATAAGTACAACATGTAGTTATATCAAACTGTAAAAACAACAACAACAAAAAACAAACAATAACAACAATAACAACAATAACAACAAACCACAGTCCCACCCACTCCAAAACCACAAAACTGTACCCCCTCACTGCAACACAATACACAATTTTATAGAAATAAGTACAACATGTAGTAATATCAAACTGTAAAAAAAACAACAACAACAAAACAAACAATAACAACAACAACAAAACCTTGCGTGCTTCCGTGAGGTACCAGATTATGACCTACAGAGATACAATCAAAGTTTGTGTAGAAAGCCTGCAGGGGAGCCCAAAGTCTCCAAAATGTTTTTGATTTGCGATTCAAGTGTTAGAGTCAGTTTTTCCAGAGGGAGAAGAGCTGATATCTGTGATATCCACATACTGACCGTAGGGACGCGAGGGCAGACCACTGCAATAATACACATTTCTTGGTGAGGAATAACCTTGTATCTGTGTCGAAAAGATTGCCAGGAACGTGGTTTAACAGAAAGAGGGTGACATAATGAAACGTTTACCAGTCACCTCCTGAAGAACAGAGTCTTTCCAAAACAACTGGATGTGATCACATCACCAAAACAAATGAAGAAGTGTCACTTTATGGGCTTTACATTTACAACAAAGGTTGTAGCCGTTGGGGAGCATCCTCTGGAGGCGGACGGGGTGGAGTAAGTCCTATGAAAAAATTAGAAATTTTGTTTGTGTATTGAAACTGAAGTACATTTTGGAAACACTCCATCACAAATCCTGGTCCAGTCACTAGAGCTAAATGTTACCCTCACATCACGCTCCCACAGCGGCTTCAAAGAATCATAGGCACAAGCATCGGAGTGCACAGGTACAGCAGAATACTCTGAAAGTTTCCCTTTCAGTGATTTACAGGAAATCAGGGTGTTTTCTAGATCTGAAAGATTCAGACGAAAGTTGTTCTCCAGCAGAAGGGAAACAAGAAAATGAGGAATTTGGAGGTATTTATAGAAGCCTTGAGAAGAAATGGCAAACTCTGTCCTAATTTGTTGAAAGTCAAAATGACTTTAAAGAGTCAGCAGTGAACAGGCTGGTGGACTCTGGGATACCTTCAGACATCCATTTTAACAAACCAGTACTCCTAACTGGATTTAAGAGGGTGACATGCTCAGGATTCTAAATCAGTCCATACTGAATCCTATCTATTCATGAACCAATTAGTCATCATTGTAAGTTGAACAGATGAATAGTACAGTTGGAAATTAGGCAGAGACAAACCCCCTGGTTCCCTCGGTTTAGTGAGTTTTGTAAACGTAATCCTCTGACTTTTATTATTTCAACTATACTGAGAGATATCGGCATTTAAAGATAAAAAAAATGGTAGTCAGATAACAAGGATTGTTTTGGAGTAAATCATTTAGTCTAGGGAGGATATTAATTTTTATAGCACTAATCCTCCCCAGAAAGGAAGTAGGTAGGGATGACCACTTCTTTAGATCAGTTTTAATTTTCTGAATTAAAGGGGAGTAATTAGTACTAAACAAGCCCATCAAATTGGGGATAGGAAAACACCCAAATAATCGAGACCCTTTTCTGACACCCGAAAAGGAGATTGTACTGGCCTGTCCCAAGGAATGTTGAATGACAAAGCGACTCATTTACCTAAGTTTATTTATAACCTGACAAGGTGCCAAACAAGGCTATAGAATTCAAAACAGCTGGAATGCACTTTTCAACGTTCAGTAAATACAACAGAACATCATCAGCAAAAAGGGAACTTACGTGATGTTTATTATTTCTTACAACCCCTGTAATATCGGGGTTAGACCGTATTGATTTGGCTAAAGGTTCAATAAACAGTGAAAACAATAGGAACAATAGAGGTGATAAAAGGTACCCCGTCTACAGCCTCTACACACCGAAAAACCTTCAGAAACCAGGCTATTAGTGTTGACACTGGCCATTGGGTTTGAGTAAAGGGTTTTAAACACAATAATGAAGTTAGAGCCAAAGCCAAATTTATCCAGTGCTGAAAACAAGAAAGGGTATTCAACTTGGTCAAAAGTCTTTTCAGCATCTAAAGAGATTATAAATGCTGGGGTTTTATTAGTGTTGATATTATGTTTGATATTAAGAGCATGTTGTATATTATCGACACCGTGCCTTGATTTCACAAATCCTGCCTGGTCTTGGTTTATAACTTCAGGTAGAATTATTTCAAGTCTGTGAGCCAATACCTTTATAACTATTCTATAGTTACATTAAGCCTCTGGAGATGAATGGCGCGCCCTTGCATAAGAAATCACTTGACCTAATTAAGCGGATGTAACACTCAATCTGCTGCACTCCAAGGCTCCCTTTAAAAAGTGTTGAACTTGGAGACTTCAACCTTTATAGCACTTTTTAAATTTTTTAATAGGCCTAGTATTGTTAGGGGTAAGCCCGAGAGAACAGTGTTTAGGACCCAAAATGCAGAAAGCAAGCCAAAGTACAAAACAGAATGATTTATTGATATGTATTGTGAGTGTAACAAGCCAAGAAGCCAAGCACTGGAGGTGAGAGAGACCGCTGGAGCTAACGGGAAGCAGGAACATCACACCCAAACACCGTTTGTCTGGAACCAGCACAGAACAGGACCAGGTGGCACAGTGAAGCAGAGGGAACCAGGAGCTCTGAGGACGCAGGAAACACAGAGTTAGTATAAGCCACAGAATCAAAGTACAAAAAGTAATCCAAAGACGAGGCCGAAGAAACCTGTAGGCAAACTGAGTTTCTGGCATCTGAAAGCGTGGAGAGATGAGGTATTTGTACAGGTGGTTAATGAGTGTGAACAGCTGAATCCAATCAGTTCCACAGGTGGCTCCAGCAGACACAGGAAGGGAGGGGGAGTGAGGCAGATACAGCAGCAAACCAAGGCAGCACAACAGGACCCCCCCTTCAATGGGAGCCCCCAGGTGACCTACCAGGTCAACCGGGATGAGTTTGATAGAAGGCAGAGATGAGAGAGGGATCCAAAATAAGGTCCCACGAGACCCAGGAATGCTCCTCCGGACCATACCACTCCCAGTCCACCAGATACTGGAAGCCCCGGCCCCGTGAACGCACATCAAGGATGCGGCTCACTGTCCAGACAGGATGGCCAGCCACAGTCCGGGCGGAGGCGGGGGAATGGCCAGTGGGCACAAGGTGCTGGAACAGACTGGTTTCAGATGCGACACATGAAAGACTGGATGGATCCTGAGGGTACGAGGCAATTTGAGCTTAACAGCAACAGAGTTGACAACTTTATCCACAACAAATGGACCCAGGTACTGAGGAGCCAGCTTCTTGGCTGCCGCCTTAAGAGGCATATCCTTGGCAGACAACCATACTTCCTGCTCAGGCCTGTAGTGGGGGGCCGGGGCACGATGCCAGTCTGCATGGTGAGCAGTCCTCTCTTTCGTCTGGAGAAGGGCAGAACAGGCAGTCCGCCAAACCCATCAGCACTGGTGCAGATGGGCCTGGACTGAAGGTACAGAGTCAATTCCTGAACAGGAAACACAGGTGGTTGGTAACCCACAGAGCACTCAAAGGGTGACAAGCCGGTGGCTGAGCTCACCTGAGAATTATGTGCATATTCTATCCATGGCAGGTGAGCACTCCAGGAAGAAGGATGAGTGGAAGCAACACAGCTAATGGCGGCTTCCAATTCCTGGTTGGCCTGTTGGTCTGGGTATGAAACCCGGATGAGAGACTGACCGAAGCCCCCAAAGCAGCACAGAAGGCCTTCCAGACTTGAGATGTAAACTGGGGTCCTCGGTCTGACATGATGTCCAGGGGAATGCCATGCAGCCGGAACACATGGTGGACCAGGAGGTTCGCAGTCTCCAATGACAAAGGTAACTTGGGCAGGGCCAGAAAGTGTGCTGCCTTAGAAAACTGGTCCAGAATGGTGAGTATGACGTGTTTCCGCTTGAGGGAGGCAATCCGGTGATGAAATCTAGGCAGATGTGGGACCATGGTCGGCCAGGTGTGGGAAGCAGATGAAGAAGACCAGATGGCTGTTGGTGAGATGATTTAATTCTAGTGCAGATGGTGCAGACATTGACAAACTCACGGGTGTCTACTTGGAGTGAGGGCCACCAGAAATGCTGCTGAACTAAGTGTATAGTCCTATGAATGCCGGGATGACAGGAGAATTTGGAGGAGTGAACAAACTGCAGGACATCTGATCTGGCTGAGGGAGGCACAAAAAGGCGGCCGGGAGGTCCTCCTCCAGGGTCGGCATGAGTCTTTTAAGTCTCCCGGATGACTCGCTCAATGTCCCAGGTGAGGGCGCCTAAGATCATGTGGCTGGGAAGGATGCAGTCCGGAGTAGGGGAGTAGTCCTCAGGAGCAAACTTGTTATATGGCTGGGGGGGCCTGGCTGCCGGTTTGTTTCTGTCTTTTGGTTTTCCTCCCAGGTGGCGTGCGTTTGGGACTGAGTGGCTGTGTTGCTGAGGCTGTCAGGACCTCACCCTGATCACCTGCGACTCGTCAGGACTCACAGCTGTGGTGCATCTGGATGGATTGGAACATGTTGGCATTTAAGACTGGAGTGCACAGTGTGTATTTGCCAGAGACTCGACCTTGTGACCAGACGGGTGAGATCGTCGTCTCGGGAGCCATCTCATCAGCAGCGGATGCTGAGAACGTCCAGGTTTGATGCACAGTCTGCGAAAGAGGAGGGGGTGAGGTTTCACGCTCGTCAGCACACTTCCTGAGGTACGTTAGATTTTGTGACTAACAGTTATACAGTCAGTAAATGTGGTGTCCCTCACACCTTATTGTATTGAGCTGTTTGTTAGTCATGTATCAGCTTCCACTGCAGTGGAGTTTTGTGAACTGGATGTTCCATGCCTGCAGGTTGGGAAGCTGATCAGTAATCAAGCCAGGAAGTGTTTGCTGTTTGTACACCTTTAAGTGTTCTGTGTGTAGAGTGTGGACTCACATAATGGTTCCTTCTTTCACAGACTCGGTTGTTGCGGCCACCTGGGGGGTGTCGGCGGGGTCCTTGAGTCCGAAACAGCTTCTGGCTCCGGACCGTTAGCGCTGCTGGGAGCGCACCACGCCAGACCGCACCTTTTTGTTATTATATTATCACTGTTATGTATTAAATTCAGTTAGCCTTTGTACCGTGCTCTGCTTATTTCATACTGGGTCCTTCAAACGCTGGTCGGTTCTCCGAGCTGCGTCCGACACATAACAAAACTGGCGAGACAGGGCATCGGGTTTAACGTTTTTGGAACCAGGTCTGTAGGTGAGAGTGAAGTTGAATCGACCAAAAAACAAAGACCAACTGGCCTGTCTGGAGTTGAGTCTCTTAGCACTTTGAATGTAGGCTAGGTTTTTATGATCAGTCCATACAACAAAAGGGATTGACGTACCTTCCAACCAGTGTCTCCACTCCTCCAACGCTTCCTTCACACCCAAGAATTCCCGGTCACCAACATTGTAGTTGCACTCAGTGGGAGAGAGCCGTCGGGAAAACAAAGCACAAGGGTGTAATAGGTTGTCGCCCTCAGCCTGCTGGGAGAGAACGGCCCCGATCCCGATGTCGGAGGCATCGACCTCCACGACAAACTGGCGGTCCGGATCAGGTTGGATAAGGACAGGGGCGGTAGTAAACCTATGTTTAAGGGACTGAAAAGCTTGTTTGGCTTCAGTGGACCAGTGAAAAGAGGACTTAGAAGAAGTGAGTTGATGGAGGGGGGCAGCTACTTGACTAAAGTTACGGATGAAACGATGATAAAAATTAGAAAATCCTAAGAACTGTTGATGCTGTTTACAACTGGAGGGAGGTGGCCACTTCACCATGGCAGAGACTTTGGCAAGGTCTGGTCTAATCTGGTTGTGTTCAAATATGAAACCTAGAAAGGACACGGAGGTTTGATGGAAGGCACATTTCTCGGCTTTGACAAAGAGACTGTTCTGTAAGAGACGTTTTAGAACTAGACAGACATGTTGAATGTGTTCAGGCAGGTTCTTAGAAAAAATGAGTATGTCATCTAAGTAGACAAAAACAAAACGATTGAGAAAGTCACGCAGGACATCGTTAACCAAAGCTTGAAAGACGGTGGGAGCATTAGTGAGACCGAAGGGCATAACAAGATATTCAAAATGCCCCAGGGGCATGTTAAATGCGGTCTTCCACTCATCTCCCTCTTTAATACAGACTAGGTGGTAAGCATTCCTAAGATCGAGCTTGGAAAATTGGCTGCTCCCTGCAGAGAGTCAAAGGCGGAGTCTAATAAAGGCAAAGGATACCGGTTGCGAACTGTTATGGCATTTAACCCACGGAAATCAATGAAGGGACGGAGGGTCCCAGCCTTCTTCCCCACAAAAAAGCCTGCCCCTAAGGGCGAGGAGGAACGAATAAGACCTGCGGCCAGGGAGTCTTGAATATACTGCTGCATTGATTCCCTTTCCAGGTGTGACAGATTGTACAGGCGGCTGGAAGGAAACTCCGCGCCCGGAAGTAAATCGATGGAGCAGTCATACGGTCGGTGAGGAGGCAATGATAACGCACGGCTCTTACTAAAGCCTTCCTGAAGGTCATGGTACTCTGTAGGAATTATAGAGAGGTCTACTGGGGGAATAATAGACTCCCTGGAACTCTGAGTAGGCGGAACAGACGAACGGAGACAACGGAGGTGACACGCTTTGTTCCACCGGGAGATGGTCCCGGTCAGCCAATCAACATCAGGATTGTGTAATAGTAACCATGGGTGCCCTAAAACAATAGGTGGAGTGGATGAGTAAACAAAAAATTGAATTGACTCACAATGTTACCAGAAACTAGCAAAGAAACAGGAACAGTCTGATGAGTTATAGAGGGGAGAGGAGTACCATTAAGTGCCGAAACCTGGATAGGGGAGGATATGTTGTGAAAGTGTCGTGACACGGACCCACAACAGGGGGCGTTAATGAACGGACAATGGATAAGCCAAAAGTAACAATTTAATGTTGTGAATCGCACAACGACGTACAGACAATAACAATATGGTGGACTGTCAATCATACACCAGGTGACGTGTGGGCAGGCTCGACGATAGAAGACACCTGGCGAGAGAAGAGCCGGATCCCCACACAGCTTCCACCACCAACGGAGCTGAAGAACACCGGAGCCGCCAAGCCCTGCGCCCCAGGTGGCCGATGTCTTCAGCAGTCAGACCCGGTACTGCTGGCAGAGAACAGAGACAGTCCTGATGAGTGTGAGTTCGCACACTCAGTAATCCCACAGTCAGTGTTTAGTTAGGAGGGAGCACCTCCACCTCCAATCACACACTCGTGCAGCTCCTGTTTCACCACTTATCTGGTTTGGGGTGTGAGGCGAAGCCGTCGCTGATCACACCAAACGCCAATCCCACAGATAAGGACACACCAGGAAAACGGCTGCAAAGAAGTTCAGATTAATACTCAATGTTTTGAGTCAGCAGAGAAAATTACCTGAATGGTAGCTGATTTCTCGGCGAGGAGGTGGAATTGCAGTCCGGCCTTTATGGTGATGGTGATGAGATGAATGAGTGACAGCTGGTGCTGAGGATGAGTGACAGCTGTCACTCCCAGTGGCTCTGGCGCCCTCTCGTGCTTGAAGCCCGCACTCCAAGCAGGGCGCCATCTGGTGGTGGTGGGCCAGCAGTACCTCCTCTTCAGCGGCCCACACAACAGGATAGTTCAATCACAGGAATATGAGCTTGATCAATCACGCTAGGATCTAAGAAATTAGCATCTGCACCAGAGTCTAAAAGGGCCTGGAGTTTGAATGAGTGATTGGAAAAAAAAAGTGTAACCGGGATTTGGGTATGCAAAGTGTTACCCCCTGTGAAATGAGTGTGGCTCACCAATAGCCCGGGGTCTATTGACTGAGCGTTCTCTTTTGGCCGAACCGGGCATTCGCAAATAATATGTCCCCAGGCACTGCAATACAGGCACTCTCCGACTGACAAGCGCCGTCTACGCTCTTCAGGTGTCAATCGAGCCCTACCAAGCTGCATGGGTTCCACGGTAGGGGGCGCTGTGAGTGCGGGGAGTGCACTCCCGGTGGAGCGCGAGGAAGAAGGAACAGGGTCCGCATGTGGAGGGATCTGAGGGGAAGATATGCGCGCAGCCCTTCGGCCTCTCTCCCACCATCTCTCCCTCAAACGATTATCAATCTTAATGGCTAATGAAATGAGGTTATCGAGGGAAGGGGGAAGATCGCAGACCACCAGCTCATCTTTAAGCGTCTCAGATAAGCTATTAATACAGACGCTCCGTAGCGCGGCAGCGTTCCAGCCTGATTCGGCCACCAAAATGCGGAATTCAGTGGAGTACACTGCCACACTGTGGTTCTCCTGCCTGAGGGTCAACAGCCACTGGGAGGTCGCTTGCCCCGCATTGGGTGATCGAAAACCGACCGGAATTCCTGCTCAAACTGGCTAAAGGATGCTAATACTGGTGACTGCTGTTCCCATAATGCAGTAACCCACTCCAGGGCCTTCCCCCAAAGCAAGCTAACCAGGTAAGCTATTTTATCTTTATCAGTGGTGTACATAGATGGTCTTTGTGAGAAGACAAGCGAACACTGAAGCAGGAATGATGCACATTTATCCACTGAACTGGTGTAAGGATCAGGGTGACAGAGAAAAGGTTCCTGACGCGGAGGTGCTACTGCTAACAAGGGAGCGGTTGCGGTGGCTGGCTCGGCTGACGGCGCTGTTGCTGGGGCGTCTAAAGCTAAGCTATCTGCTAAGCGCTGAGAGAGTACAGAGATGCTACTGCATAGTTGAGATACCTGTGACTCCAGGGATTTCTGTTGATCAGATAAAGCAGACAGATGTTGCTGTTGTTGACCGAGTAACTTTCCCTGCGAGCTGAGGGCCAGGCGAAGTTGCTCTGCTCCCGCGAGTCCATTTGGTGGCCGGAAACTCCTGTTAGGGTTAAACCCGAGAGAACAGTGTTTTAAGACCCAAAATGCAGAAAGCAAGCCAAAGTACAAAACAGAATGATTTATTGTAAGTAAGTAAGTAATGTTTATTTATATAGCACCTTTCACAGACAAGGAAAGTCACAAGGTGCTTCACAAAAGACACATAGATAAAAATTCTGAGAATAAAAGACAATGGACATCACAATAAAATAACTCTAAGACACACACAGTGGTCATAAAACAGCCAGATCACTACTAAGGATTGAATGCCTGGAGAAACAGAAGGGTTTTAAATTTGCTCTTAAAAACATTGACAGAGTCCAGCGAACGAAGAGACAAAGGGAGATCATTCCAGAGCCTCGGTGCAACGGTCTGGAAAGGGGGTACGAGGGACCCTCAGAAGGTTCTGATCCACTGACCTCAGGCTCCGAGCGGGAGAGTAGGGACATAACAGGTCTCTAATGTAGGAGGGAGCCTGGCCACGCAATGCTCTAAAAGTCAACACTAGGATCTTAAAATGGAAACACAACGACACTGGGAGCCAGTGAAGAGACTTTAAAATAGGACAGATATGAGTCCTTCTGCTTGAGTGAGACAGCAGGCTTGCTGCAGAATTTTGGACCTGCTGCAGACGGGACAGCTCCTTTTTGTTCAGACAGGAAAACAAACTGTTGCAGTAGTCCAAACGAGAAGATACAAAGGCATGAATAATCAACTCAAGATCATCTTTTGAAATAAATGATCTGCGTTTGGATATCTTCCTCAGCTGGTAGTAGAAACAGTTTTTGGTTAGCTGCTTGGAATGATGCTCAAATGACATTTCTTTATCAAAGATAACACCTAGGTTTCTCAGGCCTCCGTGTTGATAACCATTTGTAAAATCCAGGCGGCTTTTGGTGGCTTTCAGTTGAGTGAGTATCTGAGAAATTGTTTAACAGCAGGGCATGTTCCAACTTGTCCTTAAGGCTTCCAACGGAGGTGTTTTTCCTGTGGCGGGTGCGCCAATCCGTCCGCACATCTTTCATTAAAAAAATCTCCTTTAACAGTGGAATGTCCGGATAAACTGCTGATTCCGACCTCTTCTGAAAGTTCTCTGTTCTCTCACGACGTCCTGGGTCAACAGAGGCTTAAATTTGGAGGTTTTCAGCTTGAAACAGGATGACAATGTCGCCTCGGAGTGCTGCGCGACATCCCGCTCCGTGGGAAGTCCTTACAGCGATAGAAACAATCCAAAATCTCTCATCAGCTGTTAAAATTTTCACTGAAAACCAGCTGAATTGGTTGAATATGTTTTTTTTTTTTAATAATAAGGTCGGATACTTTTCTCACAGACCTCGTACATGTCGTTGCTGTCACTGCCAAGTCTCCATTACTACTGGAAACAAAGTCATATTTTGTCTGTGCCCTTTCCAGTGAAAGTAATGTCCAGAGACAGATTTAGATCGATATTCTGGAACATCCACCTAAGTGATCCAGATGAGGATGTAGAAAATGATAGAAAAAAGGGAACAGCAGGGCATGACAAACTGTATTGAGTCAGGCCTCTTTATGATGACATCCTCAGTGTCTGCGAGGCTTATTACCAGCCGATGAGGGAGCTGGCAGTGGATGACAGGATGGTGGTGATGAAGGCAAAAACTGGAATGACTCAATATTTGAAGGACACGCTAATAAAATGGGGCATGAAACTTTTTGTGTTGGCTTTTCAAGTAATGGCTACACACTCAAGTTCACCATTTACACTGGCGAGACTGTGACCACAAGTGAGCACAGGCTGTGTGCTGTGGCACAGGCTGTGGATTCTGGGATGACATGCCAATTTGGATGTATGAAAGAATTGTATTACGGAGGAACGGGCCTCGGGAGGCACAAAAATATGGCTTGGAGGTCCCCCACCGGGATCTAGATGGCGAATCAGGGCTTCTTGGACTTTCTTGTCCACTTCCCAGGTGAGAGCCCCCTCAACTGTGGAATGGGGACTGATGGAGCATGGTTCCTCAAATGTAGTGGAGGTCGAGAGCTGGAACATGCGGGACAGAGTGTCCGGTTTTCGATTTTGTTTACCTGGGCGGAAAGTGATGGTGAACTTAAACCAGGCGAAAAACAAGCCCACTTAGCCTGTCGGGGATTTAGCCGTTTTACTGTTTTGATGTATTCCAGATTTTTATTCTCTGTCCATACCACAAACGGGACTGCAGCTCCCTCCAGCCAGTGTCTCCATACTGTCACGGCTTCTTTGACTACTAACAACTCCTTACTGCCTACATCATAATTCTTTTCTGCGGGTGTTAAGCACCAGGAGAAGAAGGCACAGGGATGCATATGAATATCTGCTGTGGTTTTCTGGGATAACACTGCACCCACCCCTAGCTTTGGAGGCATCAACTTCCACAAAAATTATTTTTCAGGGTCAGGTTGTGTGAGTATAGGTGTGTTGGAAAAGTGATGTTTCAATGTGCGAAATGAATTGTCAGGTGCTGGTGTCGAATGGAAGGAGACTTTTGGGGAGGTTAGAGCGGTGAGTGGAGCTGCGATCTGTCTATACCCATGGATAAACCATCGATAAAAGTTGGCAAACCCTAAGAATTGTTGTAATTGCTTATGGGTGCACAGCATGGGCCACTCAGTGACAGCAGTTACCTTGGCCGGGTCTGGTTCTATATGATTAGGTGATATGATAAACCCGAGGAATGAGATGGTTTCCTGATTAAATTCACACTTTTCTGCCTTCACAAAAAGGCGGTTCACGAGGAGTTGCTGGCGGACCTGGCTGACATGACGGGTGTGTCTCTTGGAATCAGGTGAGAAGATCAAATCAAATCAAATCAATTTCATTTATATAGCGCCAAATCACAACCAACAGTTGCCCCAAGGCGCTAGATCAATATGTAATCTAAGTAGACAAACACAAATTGGTTTAAGAAGTCCAGAAGGACATCGCTGACTCGGGCTGGAATGTTGCAGGGGCATTCGTCACGCTGGAAGGCATAATCAGATACTCGAAATGGCCAATTGGGGTATTGAATGCTGTTTTCCAATCATCCCCCTCCCACACTTGGACCAGGTGGTAGGCGCTCCTAAGATCTAATTTCATAAAATTAGATCAAGGAACTGAATGCAGAATCAAGGAGAGGAAGTGGATACTGATTACAGACTGTGATGTCGTTCAGTCCCCAAAAATCGATGCTGGGGCACAAGGTGCCATCTTTTTCCCCATGAAAAAGAAGGCTATGGCCACGAGTGACGACGAGGTCCAGACCAACCCAGCGGCCAGTGAGTCCCGGATGTAGGTCTCCATAGCTTCTTGTTCCAGGCGTGAGAGGTTGACAGGTGACTGGAAGGTATCTCAGCACCCAAAAGGGGATCTATGGCTATGTCATAAGGCCGGTGAGGAGGAAGCGAGAGCGCACGGTCTTTGCTGAATACTTCAGTGAGATTGTGGTACTCAGATGGGACCAGAGAAAGATCTGGAGGTGAATGGACCACCCGACTGGCAGAAATGCTGGGCAGAACTGAGGAACGTAGACACCCATGGTAGCACATGTCACTCCACTGAGTAACTGACCCGGACGGCCAGTCAATCTGGGGATTGTGCTCTACTATCCAGGGATGCCCTAGAACCAGCGGTGAAGTGTATGGAATCACAAAGAACTGAATGGTTTAGTGATGGTTTCCAGAAATGATCAGAGTGACCGGTTTGGTCTGATGAGTAATAGAGGGAAGTGGAGTTCCGTCAAGAGACAAGACTGATAGAGGCTTGGACAAAGGATATGTAGGGATGCGGGCCAGTCTCCGAGCTTGCTGATCTGGGGTCAATTTCACCCTGCCAAGCTCCATAGGCTTGTCACCAGGGGGAGCTGGCCAGCCAAGGTGGGGAGACTCAGCGGAGTGTGGGGCAGATGGCGCTGGATGATTATGGGGCAGAGCCCAAGTGGAACTGGACTTGTCTGACCCACAGCTTTTTTTCTTGACGCCTCTCTGTCAAGCAGGTGTCTAAACGGATTAGCAGGGAAATTGATTTATCAAGATCTTCAGGATCATCCGGCTAATTGATGATTAATAACGGCTAATTCATCCTTGAAAGGATCCGAGAGTCTTGTAACAAAAAACCCCCCTAAGAATGGCAGAATCCCAGCCAACCTCCACAGGCAGAATACAGAAGCTGACCCCAAATTCTGCCACGCACCTGTGATCCTGACGAAGAGATAAGAGATGTTGAGCCACAGTATATGCTTTTGTGGGATGATCAAATATAAGACGGAGCTCATGAGAGAATTCAAAAAAGTCCTCAAATGCTGGAGATTTGCTGTTCCAGAGAGTGGTGGCCCAAGCACGTGCGTCACTGCACAGCAGATTTGTCACGTAGGTGACTCGGCTGCTGTCGGAGGCCTACTGCGAGGGTCGCTGAGAAAACACTAGTGAACACTGCATCAAGAAAGTGGCTCACGTTTCTACACCACCCGTGAATGGTTCCGGATGACAAATAAATGGCTCTGGAGTGGACGATACGCTGATACGGACGATACTGTGTGAGCTGAGTGATGCATGTGTCTGCCTGTGTAATCTGAGCAGCAAGCTGAGAAATGACTTTGTCGGAGTGCATGACCTGAGTAGAGAGGGCCTGGACTTGAGTCCCCATGGCGGCAAGAATGGTCCTTGATGATTCAGGCCTGCTGGATGGGGTCTCCTGCTGGGTCCATGTTATGGCCAGATACTTCTGTTATGGTTAGGGGTTTGGGTGGAACCAAACCGTTTCAGACTATGGACCCAAATGCAGGGAGCTGGACACAGAGAGGAGTACAAAAGGAAAATATATTTATTTACAATAAATAAAACAAAATACTCCGCTGGGGTGCCTGCAGTATGGAGAGTGGCCTGCCCTCTAGCTGTGAAATTAGGGAGCTGCAGTATCCCGAGCCAGTCTTGAAGAAACGTGTCAACAAAGGATTCTATAGTCTTGAACGCTGGCCTCTGCAACCAGGAACTAAGGAAGAAGACACACAGGGTGAGTGAAATGCACTCGTAACACTGGAGCCTCAAACGATCACAGTTCATAAAAGGGTTAATACAGGTTGTTTCAGAGTTCATGAAATAAAGTTATCTTCTTCAAAAAAACTGTTCACTGTTCAGCAATTGTTCAACTCAGCCACATGGGGTGTGCAGCCAGTACATTCTGAGTGCCGGTCCCAAGCCCGGATAAATGAGGAGGGTTTCGTCAGGAAGGGCATCCGGCGTAAAACAAGCCAACCCAACTTTGCAGACTCAGAATCGAATTCCCATACCGGATCGGTCGCAGCCCGGGTTAACAACGTCCGCCACCCGTGCTATTGCCCAACAGAGTGCCGGTGGAAATTGGGTTACTGCTGGGAGAAGATGATGAAGAAGAGGATGAAAACATTGCCACAAACAGCGGGAGAAGAAGAAAACTAGAAGGATGGAAATGAGAGTGGGGACTTTGAATGTTGGTAGTATGACTGGTAAAGGGAGAGAGCTGGCTGATATGATGGAGAGGAGAAAGGTAGACATATTGTGTGTGCAAGAGACCAAGTGGAAGGGAAGTAAGAGCAGGAGCATCGGTGGTTGGTACAAGTTGTTGTACCATGGTGAGGACAGGAAGAGAAATGGTGTTGGGGTCATTTTAAAGGAAGAGTATCTTAAAAGTGTGTTGGAGGTTAAGCGAATGTCTGACAGGGTGATGTGTGAAGTTGGAAATTGAAGGGGTGATGATGAATATCATCAGTGCATATGCCCCACAGGTAGGTTGTGAGATGAAGGAGAAAGAAGATTTCTAGAGTGTGTTAGATGAGGTGGTGGAGAGTGTGCCCAAACATGAAAGAGTGGTGATAGGAGCAGACTTCAATGGGCATGTTGGTGAAGGGAACAGAGGTGATGAGGAAGTAATGGGTAGATATGGTATCAAGGATAGGAATGGGGAAGGACAGATGGTAGTTGATTTTGCAAAAAGGATGGAAATGGCTGTGGTGAATACCTACTTTAAGAAAAGGGAGGAGCACAGGGTAACATATAAGAGTGGAGGAAGGTGCACACAGGTGGACTACATTCTTTATAGGAGATGCAAGCTAAAAGAAATCACAGACTGTAAGGTGGTAGCAGGAGAGAGTGTCACTAGACAGCATAGGATGGTTGTTTGTAGGATGACTTTAGAGGTAAAGAAGAAGAAGAGAGTGAGAGCTCAACAAAGGATCAGATGGTGGAAGCTGAAGGAGGAAGACTGTTGTGTGAAATTTAGCGAGCAGGTGAGAGAAGCACTGGTTGGAGGAGAAGCAATTTTGGACAACTGGAAAAGTACTGCAGATGTGGTGAGGGAGACAGCTCGGGCAGTACTGGGTATGACATCTGGACAGTGGAAGGAAGACAAGGAGACTTGGTGGTGGAATGAAGAGGTCCAGGAAAGCATAAGGAGAAAGAGGTTGGCAAAAAAGTTTTGGGATAGTCAGAGAGATGAAGAAAGTAGACAGGAGTACAAGGAGATGCGGCGTAAGGCGAGAAGAGAAGTGGCAAAAGCAAAGGAAAAGGCATATTGCGAGCTGTACAAGAAGTTGAATAGTAAGGAAGGAGAAAAGGACTTGTATCAATTGGCCAGACAAAGGGACAGAGCTGGAAAGGATGTGCAGCAGGTTAGGGTGGTAAAAGATGCACATGATAATGTGCTGACACGTGAGGAGTGTGTGTTGAGAAGGTGGAGGGAATATTTTGAAGAGCTGGTGAATAAAGAAAATGAGCGAGAGAAAAGGCTGGATGATGTGGTGAGAGTAAATCAGGAAGTAAAAGAGATTAGCAAGGAAGAAGTGAGGGCTGCTATGAAGAGGATGAAGAGTGGAAAGGCAGTTGGTCCAGATGACATTCCAGTGGAGGCATGGAAATGTCTAGGAGAGATGGCAGTAGAGTTTCAAACCAGATTGTTTAATAAAATCTTGGAAAGTGAGAGGATGCCTGAGGAGTGGAGACGAAGTGTGCTGATTCCTATTTTCAAGAACAAGGGTGATGTGCAGAGCTGCAGTAACTACAGAGGCATAAAGCTGATCAGCCACAGCATGGGAAAGAGTAGTAGAAGCTAGGCTTAGAAAACAGGTGAAGATCTGTGAGCAGCAATATCGTTTCATGCTGAGAAAGAGCACTACAGATGCAATGTTTGCTCTGAGAATACTGTTGGAAAAGTAGAGAGAAGGACAGAAAGAATTACATTGTGTGTTTGTGGACTTAGAAAAAGCTTATGATAGGGTGCCAAGAGAAGAGTTGTGGTATTGTATGAGGAAGTCTGGAGTGGCAGAGAAGTATGTTAGGGTAGTGCAGGACATGTACAAGAATAGTGTGACAGCGGTGAGATGCGCAGTCGGAATGACAGACTCATTCAAGGTGGAGGTGGGATTACACCAAGCATCAGCTCTGAGTCCTTTCTTGTTTGCAGTGGTGATGGACAGGTTGACGGATGAAATCAGACAGGAGTCCCCATGGACTATGATGTTTGCAGATGACATTGTGATCTGTAGTGAGAGTAGAGAGCAAGTTGAGTCTAGTCTGGAGAAGTGGAGATATGCTTTGGAGAGAAGGGGAATGAAAGTCAGTAGAAGCAAGACTGAGTACATGTGTGTGAATGAGAGGGAGCCCAGTGGAATAGTGCAGTTACAAGGAGTAGAAGTGGTGAAAGTAGATGAGTTTAAATATTTGGGGTCAACTGTTCAAAGTAATGGAGAGTGTGGTAAAGAGGTGAAGAAGAGAGTGCAGGCAGGGTGGAGTGGGTGGAGAAAGGTGGCAGGAGTGATTTGAGACCGAAGAATATCAGCAAGAGTGAAGGAGAAAGTTTACAAGACAGTAGTGAGACCAGCTATGTTGTATGGTTTAGAGACGGTGGCACTAACAAAAAGACAGGAGGCAGAGCTGGAGGTGGCAGAGCTGAAGATGTTGAGATTCTCTTTGGGAGTGACAAGAATGGACAAGATTAGGAATGAACATATCAGAGGGACAGCTCAGGTGGGACGGTTTGGAGACAAAGTCAGAGAGGCGAGATTGAGGTGGTTTGGACATGTGCAGAGGAGGGACCCAGGGTATATATGGAGAAGGATGCTGAGGATGGATCCACCAGGCAGGAGGAGAAGAGGGAGACCAAAGAGGAGGTTCATGGATGTACTGAGAGAGGACATGCAGGTGGTTGGTGTGACAGAGGAAGATACAGAGGACAGGGTGAGATGGAAACGATTGATCTGCTGTGGCGACCCCTAATGGGAACAGCCGAAAGACAAAGAAGAAGTTCAGCAATTGTTCATAGTTCATAAGTTGTATCCAAAGGTCAGAGGTCAAGTGCTGTGTGTTGAAGTGCAGCACCAATTGAGCAGGACTTGATACAGCTGGGCTGGGTTCGTCAATTGTTTGATATCAGAGTTCATGCAGTTCTTAAACAGTTCTTGAAAAATTTCTTTATCATAGCAAAGTCACAAATAGGAACAAGTAAGAACGGGATCTCACTGAGACGAAGCAGAACTTAACTAGCATTTAGTCAAGACGCACTCCACGCTGGGAGCCAAGGAGTTCCCAAAGTGACGTTACGGTGTAGGTAGTTAGTGCCAGGGTCCAAGTCCACTTGGGAGCTGTACTGGAATTGTCTGGAACATCAGGAAAAGACAGTTTGCTCTAATGTGGGAATTAGAGGGGGAGGCCAGTGTTACCTGAACTTAAGCTGCAGAAAGCGTCGGTGTCTTGAGCACACAGCTGGAAGACGCAGTCAAGGTCACAAGGCGGCAATCAGGTTTGGTCTTCCTGGTATCTGTCTGGATCATAGATGAGGATTTGGAAGCTGGCGAGGCAAAATGAGAAAAGCAAGGCAACAGACAGCAAAGGATATGCAACATGCAAGTATCTGGCAAATCTCTAACAGAAGCTCTGAGTTTATGTAGTCTCTCAAATAATTAGTCACTCATAAGATCCAGGTGAGAATAAAACCTGAGGGCGCCATCTGGTGGGGAGCAGAACACATAACATGAGTTAAAAACAGCATTCAGACCAGATTCCAGGGGATTAAACTTGACTTTTTGGTCTTTGGTTGGATGACAACTTGTCAACTTGTCATGACAAAAACTGAATGACATTTAATGACAGCACTCGTAAATGTTTATGACACTGACATAATGTTTATGACATGTTCATGACTGTGTCATGTAACAGTTATGGCAGTGGCATGTCACTGTTATGACCAGACCCTCAAGTAAAGTGTTACCGAAAAAGTAATGTTAACTGTTTATTGTTCAGCACACTGGCAAAACAATTTCCTTTGGGATTAATAAAGTTCTTTCTTATTCTGATTCTGATTCTTGATGGAGCAGTGAAACAAGGCCTGTAGGTTGTAAAATGACATCTATGGCCTTGTTAATTTGTTTGGAAATGTAGCTGGTTGATATGAATGAATGAATGGGATTCACGTGGCTTCCGATGACTCTCACATCAACACGTCACATTCCACTCAGTAGACGTTTTACATTTTCTTGCAGTCTCTGTGGTGTTGTTTTCTTCCAAATGCTCCAAGACAAATTTCTTTCAACCATATCAGCAGCAGCCCTATATTCTCTCTGTGATCTTCATTTATCTATTTATTTTTTTAATTCTGGTGCCCCACTAACAAATGAGGTGTTCCAGTCCTTGGCCTCTTCCTCCATATTGTTCATGGTCGTGTTAAAATGCTCAGGATAACTCGAATAATAACACCATTTAACACATTCCTGAAACCCTTCATCCATTTTCTCTACCTGCTTACTCCAATCAAGGGTCACAGGAGCCTATCCCAGCAGTCACAGGGCGTGAGGCGGGTTCACCCTGGACAAGATGCCAGTCTGTCACAGGGTCACATACAGACAAACACATTCATGCCTACTAGACTGGTGCCAAAGGGCTTAATCTAAAGAAATACAGGCAAATGTGAGAAAAAGTTGACAAATGGTCTTACTTTGTCAAATCTGCCATTTGCCAAACTGTATCTGTCCTCTGGTGACCTTGAGAGGTCATTGAACTTTGTACCTGTTGACCAGACTAAAAATCCCACTTTGAGCCTGAATTATCAATCTGAGCTCATTCAGAATCCACAAAAAACCTACAAAATTGTCCAGTTTTCTAGATTTGAATAATTCAAATTCTAATCACCAACTTTCTAGGATGTGCTTGACCTCTGGTGACCTTGAGAGGTCATTGACCTTTCAGATTGCTCCGTTGAACTTTAATTTGAGTTCACACAGATCTTTTTCATGATCAATTAAAGGAGAGTCTGGGGTCCCCTGTTGGAGCTGTTGCTGTTATGTGTCGACGCGGGTTGAGGATCGGACCTGCGTCTGACGGAACCCAGCTCCAAAATAACCAGAAAGCGGTTCAAAAAACAAAACATTTATTCCCCTTTCGTGCAATAATTGTGTACAACATAAAAGTGCGTTTATCTGGCGGAGTGAAGGACGGTGCGCTCTCCAGCGCCCAAAGGGATCGAAGCCCGGCACTTCTGGACTCACCCAGGTGGACACGACAAACCGACTCTGTGAAGGATAGAAAAGGTGAGGTAAGTCAGCAGCTACAACCAATATCCTTCAAAGGCACACACTATCAGCAACACATTCAGGTCTGAATTTAAGCTTTATGTAAATGAGCAGCTTCTCACAACAGGTGGAGGATCATCTGTCCACACGCCACGGCAGTGAGAAGCAAACTGCACAACTCTTATCAATATTCACATATACTGCGTAACAAAATACCAAATTACTGTTAACACTTATTGAGACAATTAATCACCTCTGATGTGTGCTGACAGCATGTGTCCCTCACCCGTCCTCCTTCACAGGCACGATGTGTCAAACCCAGGCGCGGTCCTCAGCGTCTCACAAACGAACATCACAAGGTCGAGTTCCCGGCAATTTTGCTTGAATCACACATGGCTTAAATGCAGAACGCCATCTCATTATCTGCTTCAGCTGAAAGTCTTTAAGGTTGCACGTGAGCACCATCCACAGGTGCTGCACATCACGTTGATGAGGGTGAAGGACTCTTCTGCCAGCACCTTCTCCACAGACAATAAATCAGTTTGCATACCACCTGGAGAGCAAAGAAAAGAAAAGAACACCCAAATGTCCAGCCAAACCCCCCAACACACAACAGTACCCCCCCTTTAACGGGAAGCCTCCCGGCGACCGAACAGACCAGTCCCAAGAACAGCACTTCCCTCCGGGGTCCTCGTCAGGAAGCAGACAGCGTAACGCTCCCAAGGTCCACCGCAGACAGCAGGACAGGGCACCGCAGCTGGAAGGCCGGCTGGCATCAAACAAAAACCCCAAAACAGTCCCTAGTACAACCCAACATACAAGAAAAACATAAAAAAAAACCAAAACCTCCCCAGGGGACCGTCCCATCCAACCCCGGGAAGAAAAGAAAAACTCCCAAATGCAAAAAACCCAACACAGCCCCACAAACACAATACAAACATAAATACACAAAGAAAAATAACAAACAACCCCCCCAGAATGACTTGCAGAGCCCAACACCCCCCAGAAGGCCTTTACCGCCAGTTCCAGGAGAAATAGCCAAAGCCGGAATCCCACAGAGGTCCCCAGGTACACATGGAGCAACGGCGCCCCCCAGAGGACCGTACCATCAAACCCCAGGAGGCACCCTCCCCACAACCCAGGAACCCCATACCCGGCCACACTTGGCTAGTCGGCCCCACAAGCCAATTCCCCCCCAGAGGACCGTCCCATCAACCCTGGAGGTGGAACCTGGAAGGAAACAGAAGAAACACAAGATTCCAACCCCCGGTGGACTACATTAAACAACCCCGGGGGCAAATAAAACAACCGATAAACCCTGTTACCTTCCCCAGCACCCCGAAAGACCCCAGATCACTCCCAGAGCCCTCCGTCGGCTCAATTTTGGCAAACGGCAACAAAACTATCAAGCCGGGGAAGGGAACAGGAAAAACTAACCCGGCCCCAACCCCAAGGTGCAGCGGAAAACCGGAAATACGTCCGGTGCCCCAACCCGACCATACCCCCAGCCTATCGGGAGGGGTGGAACTACCGAAATGGCGAACGGCAACAGATCGGCCCACCCCTTCAACGGAGGTATGTTCCCGCTGCACCACACCCTGGCAACACCAATGATGAACGGTACAAAGGCCCACCGAGGCTGGAGTGGAACTGGGCCCCAACCAAACCAAAAATAACGCCCCTGACAACCCCCCCCTAGGTGCAGAGGTCTTCTGAGAACGCTCAGCGTGACCAACCTGCACCACCCCACAACCCACAAGACGAACGGTCTTAGGGTGAGTGAGGTTGGGGTTAGGGAAGCAGGGAAATAAAAAACAACAAAACAAAACGACCCCAGACCCAAACAGAAAATACCTAAATACAAACAATAAAAACTAATGATTAAGTGAGTCCAGCCGAGCTCCGAACCGCCTGTCGTTCACTCTACCAGAACCGCCACTAACTCCCCAAACAATTTATAACCCCTTTCAAAAAAAAAATAAAATAAAACAGCCCCAATAATTTTTTTTTTTTTTATTTTATTTTTTTTTTATGTGCATTATTTTGCCTGTCCCAGAACACCTGGAGATACGTCACCACTATTTTTCTTGACGCTTATGTGACGGGGCAATATAGCGGCTTCAGCTCGTCCGAGCTGCATGGGCTCATCCGCAAGAGGAGCCAGAGGTCCTGTCGGAGTCTCAGTGGGGCGAAGAAGAGGCAGTCCAGATCTGTGTCGGGGAAAGCCCCGAGACGAAAAAACCCTCTCTGATGTCCGCCCTCTCTCGCATCCACGCTCCTTAATCTGATCATCTAGACGAATCACCAAAGATATTAGCTCATCTAAATTGTTTGGTTCGTCACGGACTGCTAGCTCGTCTTTTAATGAATCATTTAAACCATCCACAAACACTCCGCTTAAAGCCGCGGCATTCCAACCGGACTGAGCAGAAAAAATTCGGAAATCCACAGAATAATCCGATGCACTCCGCCTCCCCTGCCTGAGATTCAGCAACCGTTGGGCAACGGTATGAGCAAAAACCAGAGAACATTGCATCAAAAACGGAGCACAGGCTTCAACGTTTCCCGGATAAGGCTCCGGACGACAAATAATCAGTTCGGAAGCCGAATCTCTGGGTGACGGAGTTATCTGCGCCGGTATCGATGGTGCCACAGCTGGAGCAGCAGGAAGCGGAACGGCTTGCGCTGCAAGCTCCGTAACGCGGGCATCTGTTTGTTTAATTTGGTTTGCGAGATGCTGTAATTGCTCCCATATTTTCTCCAAGTGTTCTTGAACTCTTTCGGCAAATGGAACCGCTTCTGCCGCTGGGTCCATTGTAGAATGGCCGAGAACTACTGTTATGTGTCGACGCGGGTTGAGGAGCGGACCTGAGTCTGACGGAACCCAGCGGCAAAATAACCAGAAAGCGGTTCCAAAAAAAAAACATTTATTCCCCTTTCGTGCAATAATTGTGTACAACATAAAAGTGCGTTTATCTGGCGGAGTGAAGGACGGCGCGCTCTCCAGCGCCCAAAGAGATCGAAGCCCGGCGCTTCTGGACTCACGTTCACTGCCAAACACCCCCCAGGTGGACACGACAAACCGACTCTGCGAAGGATAGAAAAGGTGAGGTAAGTCAGCAGCTACAACCAATATCCTTCAAAGGCACACACTATCAGCAACACATTCAGGTCTGAATTTAAGCTTTATGTAAATGAGCAGCTTCTCACAACAGGTGGAGGATCATCAGTCCGCACGCCACGGCAGTGAGAAGCAAACTGCACAACTCTTATCAATATTCACATATACTGCGTAACAAAATACCAAATTACTGTTAACACTTATTCAGACAATTAATCACCTCTGATGTGTGCTGACAGCATGTGTCCCTCACCCGTCCTCCTTCACAGGCACGATGTGTCAAACCCAGGCGCGGTCCTCAGCGTCTCACAAACGAACATCACAAGGTCGAGTTCCCGGCAATTCTGCTTGAATCACACATGGCTTAAATGCAGAACGCCATCTCATTATCTGCTTCAGCTGAAAGTCTTTAAGGTTGCACGTGAGCACCATCCACAGGTGCTGCACATCACGTTGATGAGGGTGAAGGACTCTTCTGCCAGCAACTTCTCCACAGACAATAAATCAGTTTGCATACCACCTGGAGAGCAAAGAAAAGAAAAGAACACCCAAATGTCCAGCCAAACCCCCCCAACACACAACAGTTGCCCCCGTGACCTGAACTCGGAAAAGCGGTTGAAGATGAGATGAGATGAGATGTTTCAAATCATTTTTCAAAATGTGCCTCAAGTTTAGATAATATCTTGTTTTAAATATCATGTCTGTGAAAAGTACCTGACCTGACCTTTTGTGACCTTGAATGATTACAAAATGAGTCCTGCAGGTATGACTGTTAATCCAGGTTTGACCATGTCTTCAATGTGTTTTCAATGTGTTACAATCTGAATCCTTGTACTTTGGACTTTTCTAGAACTTTATTTTATTTATATACTTAAGTATTTTACAAACCAATCACTCAAATGTCGTTCTGCACATGATCTTTAGGAAGAGGTCAATGACCTTTCATGACTGCACTGCTTCGGAACATCAAACTGATAAACAGAACATTAAAACTTTTCTGTCCTGTCCTAAATTGTAATATTTGTTTGTTTGTCACTACAGGGACTTTGTAGTAAGCTGCAAAATAATCACAGACATTTACCTCCCTGTGCACCATCAGGTCAACAGTAACCTTCCCATTTGTCACCCAGTTTGACTTCTGGAAAATCCCCACAGATTCTGCTGCTATTGCAGGCGGACCACGAGGGATCAACTGCTCTGAACATTTTCCCAAATCTACATGGTAATGTGTGCTAACTGCTTTCACTGAGGAGCTAAGAAATAGTCAAGTTCAGAAGGGCGTTTGATTATCACTTCATACCTACACTAAAGTCTTTCACAACAGTAGTAATGAGTCATTAGTCAGTATGGGTCTGTGACTTTCATTCTGCTGTAGTACTGTGGATATTTCCCTCCAGTACTCTTCATATGTAAATACGTATATTAGCAGTTTAGTAGGTTTTGTTTATATGTACTTTATACAGTGAGTAGCTGGTGGTTATAATATACAGCATTGTATATATCTCATATTCAAATTGTTGTTACGTTCAGTTTCTTCTCTGTTCCCGTTTTCATCCAAACCTTCTTGCAGGACATCTTGGTTTGGATGAAAATGGGAACAGAGCAGAAACTGAAGTCCATCCCCATTCACGCACTAGCTGTTGTGAAAGTGTAGGTACACAGACCCACAACAGGGTGCGTAAATGAATGGACAATGGAATAAGCCAAAATACAACAATTTAATGTTGTGAATGTGCACAACAGAGCAACAGACAACACAATTTAGAATAGCAGTCAATAATTCACGGTGACGTGTGGGCAGGCTCGAGGATAGAAGACGCCTGTCCAGAGAAGAGCCGGATTCCACACATCTTCCACTGCCAACGGATCTGGAGCACTCCGGAGCCACCAAGCGCTGAGTCCCCAGGTGGCCACTGCCTCCGGCTGTCAGATCTGGTACTGCTGGCAGAAAAACAGACAGAAGATGGTGGGTGCGTGCACAGCCAGCAAACAGTCAGAAACGGGTGGAAAACACCTCCACCTCTTAAGCACAGTCACACAGGAACAAAAACGTGCAGCGCCTGAAGGACTACTTATCCGAGGAGCGAAGCCGTCGTCTCCTCCCAGCTTCCAGCTGCTGACCAGTCAAACAGGTACGCCTGCAAATGTTCAGAAAGTTGTATGACACAAAACCATGGCTGAGTGTTTACCTGTTAGGTAGAACGATTTCTCGGCAGCGAGGTGAAGACGCTGCTCGGCCTTTATGGTGATGTGGTTGGTGATGATGAGTGACAGCTGGTGCTGATGACGAATGACAGCTGCCACTCCCGGTTGCTCCGGCACCCTCTCGTGCCTGAAGCCCGCACTTCAGGCAGGGCGCCCTCTGGTGGTGGGCCAGCAGTACCTCCTCTTCAGTGGCCCACACAACAGGACCCCCCCCTCAACGGGCACCTCGGTCACGCAGTAGAGGGCCTTCTCCAATTCCTGGTTGGCCCGCTCTGCCTGTCCGTTCGTTTGGGGATGGTACCCGGATGAGAGGCTCATGGTGGCCCCCAGTTCTCTACAGAAACTCCTCCAGACTTGCGAGGAGAACTGGGGACCACGGTCTGAGACGATGTCAGATGGAATCCCATGCAGACGTACGACATGGTGGACCAGGAGGTCTGCTGTCTCCTGGGCCGTCGGGAGCTTCGGGAGGGCCACGAAGTGGGCCGCCTTGGAGAACTGGTCCACTATCGTGAAGATGGTGGTCATGCCCTGGGATGGCGGGAGGCCCGTGACGAAGTCCAGGCCGATGTGGGACCAGGGGCGGTGAGGCACAGGTAACGGCTGGAGGAGTCCCTGTGCCCGTTGGTGGTCCACTTTTCCCCTGGCGCAGGTGGTACAGGCCTGGACGTACTCCCGGACGTCGGCTTCCATCGACGCCCACCAGAAGCGCTGCCGGACCACTGCCACGGTTCTTCGCACCCCTGGGTGACAGGTTAGCTTGGAACCGTGACAGAAGTCCAGGACCGCAGCTCTGGCTTCTGGTGGGACGTAAAGTCTGTTCCTTGGGCCGGTCCCCGGGTCCAGGTTCCTTGCCAGGTCTTCTCCACGTCCCAGGTGAGGGTGGCCACAAGGGTGGAGAACCTTATCGGACTCTCTGCTCTGGGACAGCACGGCTCCTATCCCTGAGTCAGAGGCATTCACTTCAACAACAAACTGGCGATTGGGATCGGGCTGCACCAGAACTGGTGCAGTCGAGAACCTGCGTTTCAGCTCCCTAAACGCGGCTTCGCACCGATCCGACCAGGTGAAGGGGACTTTGGTGGAGGTTAGGGCCGTCAGGGGGCTAACTACCTGGCTATAGCCCTTTATGAACCTCCGGTAGAAATTTGCAAAGCTGAGGAACTGCTGCAATTTCCTACGGCTTGTTGGTTGGGACCAATCTCTCACCGCCGCAACCTTGGCCGGATCAGGAGCGATGGAGTTGGAGGAGATTATGAACCCCAGGAAGGACAAAGAAGTGCGGTGGAACTCGCACTTCTCGCCCTTCACAAACAGCTGGTTCTCCAACAACCGCTGCAGGACCTGACGTAGATGCTGCACATGAGTCTCAGGATCCGGGGAGAAGATGAGGATATCGTCAAGGTATACGAAGATGAACCGATGCAGGAAGTCCCGCAAGACGTCATTAACCAACGCTTGGAACGTTGCGGGCGCATTGGTGAGGCTGAACGGCATGACCAGGTACTCAAAGTGACCTAACGGGGTGTTAAATGCCGTCTTCCACTCGTCTCCCTCCTGGATCCGAACCAGATGATAAGCATTCCTAAGATCCAGTTTAGTGAAAAATTGGGCTCCATGCAAGGGCGTGAACACTGAATTCAACAGAGGTAACGGGTATCGGTTGCGAACCGTGATCTCGTTCAGCTCTCTGTAGTCAATGCATGGACGGAGTCCGCCGTCTTTCTTGCCCACAAAAAAGAAACCAGCACCCAACGGGGAAGTGGAGTTCTGGATCAACCCGGCAGCTAACGAGTCCCGGATGTAGGTCTCCATTGATTCGCATTCCGGACGTGAGAGATTGTACAGCCTGCTTGACGGGTACTCAGCGCCCGGTATCAAATCAATGGCACAATCGTACGGACGGTGCGGGGGCAGCATGAGTGCCAGATCCTTGCTGAAGACGTCAGCAAGGTCATGGTACTCGGCTGGCACCACCGCCAGATTGGGGGGGACTAGACCCTCTTCCTTAGCTGTCACGCCGGGTGGAACCGAGGATCCTAAACACTCCTGGTGGCAGGTTTCGCTCCACTGCGTCACAACCTCAGACGGCCAATCAATCCGGGGATTGTGTTTTAACATCCATGGAAAACCCAAAATCACTCGGGAGGTAGAAGGTGTTACATAAGGTGTTACATCCTTTGCCACCAGGTGCTCCTTAAGGACTAGAGACAGTCCATTTATGAAGGCGGCGCTGAGCGCAACAGCATTCCAGCCGGCTCGCGCAGCCGCGATGCGGAAGTCGACTGCATACTTCGCTGCGCTCCGACACCCCTGTCTTAACGACAGCAACACGTTTGAAGCGGTCTCGCCTCTATGAGGGTGATCGAACACTTGTCTGAACTCCCTCACGAACTCAGTGTATGCTGATAGAAGCCGTGAGTTCTGTTCCCAAAGCACCGTAGCCCAGGCGCGTGCCTCACCTCGAAGCAGATTTATAACATAAGCCACCCGGGTGGCGTCTGACGCGTACATGATGGGACGCTGTGAAAAGACGAGCGAACACTGCATCAAGAAGTCGGCGCACGTCTCGACACAACCTCCGTACGGTTCCGGAGGGCTTATGTATGCTTCAGGGGACGGGGGGGGTCGTTGAACGACCACTGGTATATCTGTATGCGGCACTCGGTCAGCAGGAGGAGGTGCTGCAGCAGCGCCCTGCGCGTGCGCTTCCACCTGTGCGGTGAGAGCCTCCATCCTCCGATTGAGTATAACGCTGTGCTCGGTTACCAAGTCCAACCGAGCAGTGAAGGCGGATAAGATTTGCTGCAGCTCACCTAACACGCCTCCTGCCAATGCCTGTGCACCCTGCGTTTCCATTGGTGGTTCACTCGAAGGTTGATGCCCCTCGGGATCCATGACGCTGGCCGAGAAATCCTGTTGTGAAAGTGTAGGTACACGGACCCACAACAGGGAGCGTAAATGAATGGACAATGGAATAAGCCAAAATACAACAATTTAATGTTGTGAATGTGCACAACAGAACAACAGACAACACAATTTAGAATAGCAGTCAATAATTTACGGTGACGTGTGGGCAGGCTCGAGGATAGAAGACGCCTGTCCAGAGAAGAGCCGGATTCCACACGTCTTCCACTGCCAACGGATCTGGAGCACTCCTGAGCCACCAAGCGCTGAGTCCCCAGGTGGGCCACTGCCTCCGGCTGTCAGATCTGGTACTGCTGGCAGAAAAACAGACAGGTGATGGTGGGTGCGTGCACACCCAGCAAACAGTCAGAAACGGGTGGGAAACACCTCCACCTCTTAAGCACAGTCACACAGGAACAAAAATGTGCAGCGCCTGAAGGACTACTTATCCGAGGAGCGAAGACGTCGTCTCCTCCCAGCTTCCAGCTGCTGACCAGTCAAACAGGTACGCCTGCAAATGCTCAGAAAGTTGTATAAATGTTAAAGATTTTATATATATATATATATTTTTATCACTGTTAAACATTTGTACCTTTGTCTTCTTTCTTATGAAAACGTTATTGTGCTGTTTTGCACCAGTCTTAAGATAACCCTGAGAATGCACATATTATTCAACTTCGTTTTAGCATGCTGGGGTCAGTCTGAACTGGGAGTAAAGAACTGGAGGTTATTTTGACCGTTGTGAATTATGGCCTTGTGATATGTGATGCTTAGTGTGAAGAACAGGACACTCTAGGCAGAATGCAGAACAGATGATAAGTGCAACAAACGAACGGGATGTGCTGACCTTCGACGATAAGATTAAAGGAAAGAAACTGTTTTTCCTTACAGCTGCACTTATTGACGTATGTGTTTATGTCACGGGAAGAAACTTGTCTTGCGTTGTCCCCCCCCACCCTTAGGACAAGTTTTATGATGTGGTTAGGGCTTCTCCAATAAAAGAGCAGGAGCACAGGCCAGACTTTAGTGTAGCTTTGGTGTACAGCCTGACTGCACTCCTCGCGAGATAAATTTGACTTTCTGTCTCACTGGTGGTTCTTGACTCTGTTTGTCTTGTTAAAGGTTTTAAGAATGTTTGGAGGAGAAAATACCCAACATTGACTGGGGGCTACGTCCAGGATCTCAACAATACCGGAGGTGTCCGGCGGGGGTCGCCAAGTCCAGACGTAAGTCCTTGGCCAAGGTCCGATCGATTGATCGTGTCTGCAGTTGTCGACCGCCGGTGGCATCGTCTGGTTGACGAGATTTTCCCGAAGAAGACAGACAGGAAGTCGAGTCAGTGAGTAAAATTTCTTTGTAACAGTACTGAGTGAGTGGTGATCAGATCACATAAACAGTTAAATTCCGCAAGCGATGATACAGAATCGTCTGTTAATGAAACACAGTTAAACTCTGTAAGGAGGTCGGACTCCTCTACGATGGCGAGGAACGCACGTAGTTAAATTCCGAAGGAGGGTGCGGACTCCTCTGTTTATATACGCGTACCGGTAGGGGATAAAAGTGATCACATAAACAGTTAAACTCCGTAAACGATGGCGTGGAATCGTCTGTTAATGTAAAGCAGTTAAACTCCGCGAGGAGGGCGGACTCCTCTACGGTTGCGAGGGACGCACGTAGTGAAATTCCGGAAGGAGGGTACGGACTCCTCTGTTTTAAAATACGAAGTAATACCGGTTTTGAGAATAAAAGTGTGAAAGTGTAATACTTTGGACAACGTAAGTGTCAACCATGTGTGTGGAAGCAGAGGCAAGTGATTCCGCTTCCTACGGGGAGGTGAAAGGAATCAACCACACGACGGCAAATTAATTGTCACGTCCAAAGAAAGTGAAAACTTCAGATTTAGAACACCCTAGGTGTGCCCCCGTCTGAAGTCCAAATTATAACAAGGGATAATAAAAATGGGGGGTAAGACGTCTAAAAATAAGGAAAATTTATCAACTGACGACTGGAAATTTATGGAAGCAAAAAATCCAAAAGCAACAAAGAAATTGGAGACCTGGATAAATAAACATGACTTTGACGGACGACTGAACCTGACTAGTATTCAGAAGTTGAAGGAAAGGTTAGAAAAGGAACATAAAGGTGATGAGAAAAAAAAAAAAAAAAAAAACAGCAATAGGGGCAGATTTAGTGGCATTTTGGGAGGAGGAAGCAGAGAAAAGGAGACTAGAAAAAATGAGGAAAAAGAAAGGAGTAGGGAAAGCAGAGGAAGATGTAATAGTACAACAAGAACCACAAGAACCTCAGAAACAGGCGGCAGGACCGTCTGGAAAATCATTATATCCTCAGGTAGAGGACGAACCACAGCATTATGATTTAGCAGTAGGACCAAAAATAAATTATACTGAAATTACCAGGACAACTCAGAAAGAAGGAGAGCCATGGACAGAGTTTAGATGCAGATTTGAGAGTGTATTTAAGGTCCACAGTGGCATAGTGCCAGGAACACCAGTGTATGAACAACAATTGAAAAACGCTCTGATCCAGCAATCCAACAAGGATATAAAAGCTTGGATACAGAAACATTGGATTGGACTGCCAACAGGCACATTGGAAGAAACACACCCATATTTCAGCGCACAGGTGGTGTTAACATGGTGAGAGAAGAAAGCGATGACCCCACATTCCACTATTACTATACATTTGACATTTCAGAAGAAGATGCTGCAGGATGGGGTAAAGATGTCGTTTTGCAAGCAACAGCCCTACTAAAACATCCTGAACAAAAGATGTCACCACCTGACCTGCATGTCACAATGTGGCATAAAGATCCTCCAGGTCCGGATGGTGACTATGAAAACAAATTGAAAGACATTTCACCTGTGAAGCTGACAATGACCGATTTGATTCATGATGGCAACTCAACAGCTGTCATAACAGTAACAGGTGCCACTGAAGATGTTTTAAAATTGAGATTCACAGGTATGCCATTACATGTGTCACTTTGTAAACCATATTTGACAGAATGGCAAGAATTGGGACTGACAGTCATAACAGCTTTGTCAGCCACTGATTGGAGCAGAGTTGGACCATGAACGGAGTTCAGTCCATCAACTAAATTGTACAAAGTGCCAGTTAATGTCTCATTGGTGCTGACAGCTGGAACACACATTGATGTGTCCACTTCACAATCCTGAGTGTTTCAGTTGAGTCCTGAAGAAGATGATCTTCTCTCTTCGGTACCATCAGGATTGTGGACAACAGGTCCTTCAGACGTAGGACTGATTAAAAATGCACAACCTGTAGTTATAAGACCAAAAACAGAATACAGACCATGAGTAAGACAGTATCCATTGAAACCTGATGCAATTGAAGGAATCAGGCCAGTAGTAGAGAATTTATTAACAGCAGGAGTAATAGTACCATGTCCAGATTCACCATGTAACACACCCATATTTCCTGTAAAAAAGGCTCCGCCCTCAGTGGGGTGGAGAATGATTCAAGATCTGCAGGCAGTAAATGCTGCTGTAGTAAAAAGAGCTCCATGTGTTCCAGATCCACACACCTTGTTAAATTCGCTGAGACCAAATTCTAATAGTTTCTCAGTAATTGACACAAGTAATGCATTTTTCTCTGTGCCAGTACACCCAGATAGTCAATTCTGGTTTGCTTTTACCTTTAAAGGACAACGATATACATTTACCAGATTACCGCAGGGTTACGCAGAGAGTCCAACTATTTATTCTCAAGTCATGTCAGCATGTTTAGCTAATTTCGTTCCACCGGCAGATAGCCAACTATTAGTGTATGTTGATGACATCTTGATTGCCTCTGACACACGAGAAAACTGCATAACTGACACAGTAGCATTATTGTGTTTCTTATTTGATAATGGCCACAAAGTTAGTAAAAACAAAGTTCAGTTGTGTAGGGATAAAGTAAAATATTTAGGACATGAATTATCAGCCACAGGGCGCACGATCCTGTCTGACAGGAAGGAAGCGATTTTATATGCTCCGAAACCACAAACTAAAAGACAGATGATGTCATTTCTTGGACTGACTAATTACTGCAGGGCATGGATTCCCTGCTATGCAGAATTGACTAGTCCACTTTCTGATTTGATGTACAAGGACGATATTTCAATGTCAACCGTGTTGGAATGGAACAAAGATGCTGAGGAAGCTTTTGTAAAAGTAAAGCAAACGTTAGTGTCATCCACAGTTTTGGCACTACCAGATTATAGTAAACCATTTACTCAAACAGTGGATTGTAAAAATAATTTCATGACAAGTGTCTTAGTACAGTCACATGGTACAAAATTACGACCAGTGGCTTACTATTCTTCCAAATTGGATACAGTAGCAAGTGCATTGCCTCACTGCGTGCGAGCTGTAATTGCAGCCTCTATGGCTGTTCAAAGTAGCAGTAATGTTGTTCTATTCCATCAGCTGACATTGAAAGTTCCACATGCAGTTTCTGCACTTCTGTTGCAGACAAACATGAGCTTTTTGTCCCCAGCAAGACATCTTTCGTGCATGTCCTTGCTATTATCACAACCACACCTTACGGTAGAGCGCTGTACAACATTGAATCCATCCACATTGATACCTTTACCTGAGGATGGTGAGCCACACAATTGTCTTGATGTAGCAACAGTCTGTATGAAAGCACGCCCAGACCTCCAGGACACACCCATCCCAAACAGTACAATTGTGTATGTGGATGGTTCTTCCACTAAAAATGCTTATGGACAAACACAATCTGGATATGCTGTTGTCACAAATTCAGAAGTATTGGATTCTGCTTCATTGCCATCGTCATTTTCAGCACAAGCAGCTGAATTAGTTGCTTTAACTGCAGCTTGCCATCTGTTTAAAGGTATGGCTGTAACAATTTATACAGACAGCCAGTACGCTTTCAGCACAGTGCATGTGTTTGCAAAACTGTGGGAGGAGCGTGGAATGGTGACATCATCTGGAAAGCCGGTGACTCATGCCACTCTCCTAACTGCACTACTTAGGTCACATACTGCTTGCTGAGATGCAACAGCAGGCACCTGAGAAAGAAAGGCAGATGTGGTTACACAAAGGAGCTACATTTGCAAATGATTTGTACTTATGACCACAAAAGAAACCCATATTGCCAAAAAATATGTTTAAATGGGCAGCTATTATGAGCCATGGCGTGACGCATGTCTCATCAGGGGGTATGATATCGCAATTGCAATCTATTTTTTGTCTTTATGGGTTCGATGCATATGCAAAGCAGCATTGTAGAGCATGCATGACATGTGCAAAACACAACTCACAAGGCAATTTGAGACCCCAAAGAGGCAAATTTCCAACACCACAATATCCCTTTCAAGTGATTCATAGGGATTATATACAGCTGAGTAAACATGAAGGGAAGGAATTTTGTTTAGTCATAATTGATGCGTTCTCAAAATGGGTAGAATTGTTCCCCACAAAACATGCAGATGCACTTACAGTGGCTAAAGCATTGTGCAAAGACATCATTCCACGATTTGGAATACCAGAAACAGTCTATTCAGATAATGGAGCGCATTTTGTTAATACAATAGTGCAATACGTAGGAGAAGCACTACAGGTTAATCTAAAAAATCATTGTGCTTATCATCCACACAGTGCCGGATTAGTGGAAAGGATGAATGGGACAGTAAAAAACAGACTTAGAAAGACAATGGAGGAAACAGGCAGACCATGGACACATTGTGTAGATTTGTAAAAATGTATATAAACATAACTAGTACCATGGGGTTGACACCGTATGAAACATTGTTTGGCAGAAAATACCGATTGCCATATTATGGGCAAATTTGGGATGTACCTGAGGAAGCCAATTTGGCAGATTACATGAGGAAGATGTTAGAAAGACAACGAGGGAGAGTTTCAAACACTGATGATCCCATTTCTCCACAGGATGACCCTAAAGTGGTACCTGGAGACTGGGTGTTGATAAGAAGCATCAAGAGATAACACTGGCATTCACCTAAATGGGAAGGGCCCTATCAAGTACTACTCACAACACCCACAGCTTTGAAAATTGGGGAAAGAAGTACATGGATTCATTTAACTCACTGTAAGAAAGTCATTTCTGCAGACACAGACAAACAGTAAGAACAGTAGGACAAGACTAGTAATAGTGTGTGAGCTTGGTGTTAAGATCCAGGTTAGACACGAAAGCTAGCAGAAGACATTAAGAAGCCACTGTTCTGAACATAGGTGTGCTGTAGTGTGTAGAAATGGCGAAAGAAAAAAAAACAAAAGAACGAGGGTTCCTGGACCCCATGGACAGTCCTTATTATGCTCCTTTCTTTTTCGGATTGGGCTTATTATTAAAAGCCATAAGCACGGGACATGATAATAAGGATCACATCCGCAGATTGCAGAGACCAAAAAGAAGTAACGAAGACCCCAGTCCGATAACAAATGCCACAGTACATAGGTGTGATAGGAACAATGCGTACCGATTTGGTGTACAAGCCTGCATTCCTAGAAATGCTTCTGTGGTCATCTCTGTACCATATAGTGCTCTTACCCATGGAACATGGGATGGTGACAGAGGGACTAATTACGGAAATAGTTTCTCATGGTATATGACCAATGATCAGCTAGATAAGAGATGGGAAACGTTGGTAGCCGATGAATGGAGTAGATGGACACCAAGATGGGCACAAACCGAGTGGGCTAAGTACCAGAGTCAAATTCTTAAAATGTATCAAACAGATGATAAGCTGTTTATAGAGGTGAATACCACAGAAAAAGGAACCATATTCCCACCTGATATAAAGGGAGACTGTTGGTTGTTCCTCCTTTGGGTATACAAACCAGGAAAAGATCCGTATTTCCATTTTTTCCACTGTGAAACAGATAGAGTACAGCAACCAATATTGACAGAATTAAGTACGTCAAAGGGGGTGTCCATACAAGCAAAGGGGGTGTCTGTACAAGGCACAAAAGACATGAAGGCAGATGACTGGTTCCTAGTAACTACAGGAATTAGTGGACAAAATAACAATTGGCTTTTAATGGCAAGAACAAGCAGGACTAGCTGCAAAGAAGGACTGTGTTGTATGTATGGGACCCAGACCTATATTACAGGTAATACCGGCAGCATTACCCAAAGACTGTCTGTTGACTGTAATGACACAGACATACATTGCAGCAAACAACAATTGTTCTAAGTGGGACAAGATCTATCCATTGACCAAATTGACTAAGATTAAACCTTTATTTTCAAGCAAAGTTGGGCATGCTAACCATACATGTGTACACTTGACAGGGACAAGTAAGACTTTGGGTAGCTTAAGCCACACTGCCTGGTGTAAGATGTGGTCCGTAGTACTCCCACATTCAAACCTGTCAGTAGGAGTGACGTATGGTGGTGGTGTGGCGATAACAGAATTTTTGACAGACTGCCAAGAAATGTGTCAGGTTATTGTGCATTAATATCATTATTGTTACCAGTTAAAGCCATGCCATGACACCTGAAGAAGTCATGACATATACAGCCTCTCTCATTCCTGAAGACTGGCAGAAAGGCATAGCCAGACATAGAGTAAAAAGAGATTGGAAAGGAGTGGGAGATCCAACATATATTGATGCGATAGGAGTCCCCAGAGGAGTGCCTGACGAGTATAAACTGGCTGATCAGATAGCAGCTGGATTCGAATCCTCCATCTGTTGGTGGTGTTCAATTAATAAGAACGTGGACAGAATAAACTACATCCACTACAATGTACAGAAATTAGGAAATTGGACTGAGGAAGGATGTAGGCTGTCCATTCACAGTTAGAAGCCACGTCCCTTATGGCCTTCCAGAACCGTATTGCTCTGGATATGTTGTTGGCAGAGAAAGGAGGTGTTTGTGCCATGTTCGGAGAACAATGCTGCACATTCATTCCCAACAACACAGCTGCAGATGGCAGCCTCACTCAAGCCATCGACGGGCTGAGGACGTTGAACAGGAAGATGAAAGAGCACAGTGGAGTAAACACCGAAGGCTGGGATTGGTGGCTGGAAGGGATGGAAAATGGAGGTCTTGATTTCTTCACTATTAGTGTCTATAGCAGGTATTTGCTGCGATTCTAACATTGTGGATGTTGTTGTATTCCATGTCTTCGAGGCCTTGTAAATAGAATGATAACCACAGCAATAGGTCCAGGACCAGGAGGGGGACCAGCTTCATATCCACTCCTGGGGCAAAAACGACGACGAAGAGGAAGAGGGCTCTCATGACCTGTAACCCAGACCAATGGAAGTATGATGACCCAGACACCGATGATGATGACAATGATGACATAACCTCTGGGGTGTAAGCCTGTAGAACATACCATGATGAACCTCTTAGTGAAAATCTCAAAAGAAGTGCTAAGCTAGGTGATGCCTACTATATGTTTAACAAGTGATAACAGGAGGGAAATCACCACTCAAAAACCGGTATTACTAAATCTGAAGTTTTCACTTTCTTTGGGGGGACACAAAACCACGGCTGAGTGTTTACCTGTTAGGTAGAACGATTTCTCGGCAGCGAGGTGAAGATGCTGCCCGGCCTTTATGGTGATGTGGTTGGTGATGATGAGTGACAGCTGGTGCTGATGATGAATGACAGCTGCCACTCCCGGTTGCTCCGGCACCCTCTCGTGCCTGAAGCCCGCACTTCAGGCAGGGCGCCCTCTGGTGGTGGGCCAGCAGTACCTCCTCTTCAGCGGCCCACACACACTAGCAGCGTGTCTTGGAGATGATGTCCTCAGTGGACTTCCAGCATTTCATGCTGTCACAGGTTGTGACACCACATCATTTCTAGCTGGTCACAGCAAGAAATCCTTCTTTGAGAGATTGAAGGAGTGTTACAACCTCCTGTCAAACCTTGGCAAAGGGAATCTGAGTGAGCACACCTGTGCAGGTGCAGAGACATTCAGTCTTTCAGACTGACTGCATGTCATCAGACAGAGCACCGGTAACACTCTGTGACACATTTACTGGAAACCTCCAGCTCCTGATGGCCCTGTGTCTGCACACACAGAGAGCACATGACCAAAGCATCTGTGTGGAACCCAGCAGACCACCAGCAGCCTGTGCTGCCTCCACCTCAGACCAGGGGATGGAAAACACAGAGTGGTGCACTGGTCCCAGTACTGACCTCAGTACCTTCTGTACCACAAAGACTTGTCAGTTTGGCTACATGTCGATGTCCAACTCATTGCATATTTGGTAAACGTACATACAAGAAAAACAAGCTTCAGTGCACCTCTGCATGTAGTTCCACACATCTGTATGTAGAAACAAAGGCAGAGCTTCAGTGGATGACCTCTCAAGGTCACCAGAGGACAGATACAGTTTGGCAAATGGTAGATTTGGAATCAGCACACCCAAATTGACAAAGTAAGACCATTTGCCAACTTTTTCTCACATTGCCTGTAGGTGTCAACATTTCCAGTTTTTGGCACCAGTTTACAGACAGTTTAAAGTCTCCAGTCCATCTAACCTGCATGTCTTTGGATGTGGGAGGAAGCCGGAGCACCTGGAGGGAACCCACACAAAGACGGGGAGAACACGCAACTCCACACAGAAAGGCCACAGCTAGGAATCGATCCATGACCTTCTTGCTGTTGAGGCAACAGTGCTAACCACTAAGTCACCATGCTATTTCATCAATCATATGATTTATACAGACATGAATAAAGTGATAAGATTCAAGTGGTGTGAAGCCAAAAATCCTGCTTCCTGTTTTCATTTTTAAGAGATCTGACAATTCAGAGTTTGTCAGTGAGGTGGTAGAAATAATATGTTATGGAATAGTTTTTAGTTAATTACTTTATACAACCCCAATTCCAGTGAAGTAGGGATGTTGTATAAAATGTAAATAAAAACAGAATTCAATGATTTTCAAATCCTCTTCAACGTATATTCAACTGAATACATCACAAAGACAAGATATTAATGTTCAAACTGAAAAACTTTATTGTTTTTGTACAAATATTTGCTCATTTTGAAATGGATGCCTGCAACACAATTCAAAAAAGCTGGAATGGAACAACAAAAGATTGGGAAAGTTGATGAATGCTCAAAGAACACCTAATTGGAAACAGGTGAGTGTCATGATTGGGTATAAAAAGAGTATCCCCAGAAGGCTCAGCCATTCACAAGCAAAGATGGGGTGAGGATCACCACTTTGTGAGCAACTGCATGACAAAATAGTCCAACAGTTTAAGAACAATGTTTCTCAACGTTCAGTTGCAAGGAATTTAGGGATTCCATCATCTACAGTCCATAATATAATCAGAAAATTCAGAGAATCTGGAGAACTTTCTACACATAGGCCGCAAGGCCGAAAACCAACACTGAATGCCCGTGACCTTCGATCCCTCAGGTGGCACTGCATTACAAACTGACATCATTGTGTAAAGGATCTTACCGCGTGGGCTCAGGAACACTTCAGAAAGCCATTGTCAGTTAACACAGTTCGTCGCTACATCTACAAGTGCAAGTTAAAACTCTACCATGCAAAGTGAAAGTCAAACATGAACAACATCCAGAAATGCCGCCGCCTTCTCTGGGCCTGAGGTCATTTAAAATGGACAGACGCAAAGTGGAAAAGTGTGCTGTGGTCTGATGAGTCCACATTTCAAATTGTTTTTGGAAATATGGATGTCGTGTCCTCTGGACAAAAGAGGAAAAAGACCATCCAGATTGTTACCAGTGCAAAGTTCAAAAGCCAGCATCTGTGATGGTATGGGGGTGTGTTAGTGCCCATGGCATGGACAACTTACACATCTGTGATGGCACCATCAATGCTGAAAGGTACATCCAGGTTTTGGAGCAACACATGACGCCATCCAAGCAACGTCTTTTTCAGGGACGTCCCTGCTTATTTCAGCAAGACAATGCCAAGCCACATTCTGCACGTGTTCCAACAGTGTGGCTTCGTAGTAAAAGAGTGCGGGTACTAGACTGGCCTGCCTGCAGTCCAGACCTGTCGCCCATTGAAAATGTGTGGCACATTATGAAGCACAAAATACAACAACGGAGACCCCGGACTGTTGAACAACTGAAGTCGTACATCAAGCAAGAATGGGAAAGAATTCCACCTACAAAGCTTCAACAATTAGTGTCCTCAGTTCCCAAACGCTTATTGAGTGTTGTTAGAAGGAAAGGTGATGTAACACAGTGGGAAACATACCACTGTCCCAGCTTTTTAGAAACCTGTTGCTGGCATCCATTTCAAAATGAGCAAATATTTGCACAAAAACAATAAAGTCTATCAGTTTGAACATTAAATATCTTGTCTTTGTGGTGTATTCAATTGAATATAGTTTGAAGAGGATTTGAAAATCATTGGATTCTGTTTTTATTTACATTTTACACAACGTCCCAACTTCATTGGAATTGGGGTTGTAACCAACACAATAAATCAATAACACTAACAACACTGTTAAACTAACATGAACCACAATGACAACATTTAAAACCCCCAAACCCCAAACTCTCATGGTGCATTAGAGCACAGTGTCCATTGTTTATTGGTTTGCTGAAATTGCCAATTTCTACAAAAATATTAGTCCTTCAACTTTACATTTTCATGGTATTCATCCTTGGCCCAAAATACATAAAAAGACAAACCAGCAAATGTCAGCTCTCCCTGGTTTTTGCATGATCAAAGCACACACACACACACACACACACACACACACACACACACACACACACACACACACACACACACACACACACACACACACACACACACACACACACACACACACATGCAGAGGCCCCTCGGCTGTTATAATATAGATTAGAGAATGAATGACATATTTTTAACCAACATCAATCTGAAGAAGTGGCCATGCAATAAATCCTGCAACATGGATTTAGAACGTTAGCCCACAATATCAGCACTGATAGATAAACTTTATTGATCTCACAGACAACACGGTTTAACTTCACAGATGTGTCAGAACACCACAGTGAAAAATCTATTGCTGAGTTCTGGAAACAGGGAAATGATTTGCCATCAGTTGTGACAGCAACCATATTAAATCCACGTCCCCATTCAGGAGGACTAACAAAAGGCAACAGTCCGACCAGGCTGGATAATTGAAACGCAAACAAGTGATCAAAGTGCAGCTCAGCGGCTCAGGGGCTCAGCAGCGTGGTTGGTGATGTGGGCCTTATGTGAGACCTGTTGACTTTTTCAATTGGGGCTGTAAACCTTGTTTGTCCATCCATCGCCAAGACGCTGTCAGTCTGATCTGAACAATTACCAGCTAAATGTGTTTGCCAGCTCAGTGAGAGTCTCTCTTCTCTGCTGCTCCAAAGAGATCAAAAGAGGAGAACCCCCCCACCCTCAACCTCACCCTCAGCCCCCAAACATACCCCACAACCCCCCTCCAACCTCTTCAGGTCCCTTTTTTTCTGTGGCATTTCAGCTGGAAAACCGACCATAAGTGATTGTTTTGACGTCTCGGTGTTTGGGACGCGGCCTTTAAGAGTGCAGAACGTCTAACAAGGGGACGTGGCCTTAAAACTGAAAGGAGAACCATCTATATATTTCAATGATGTGCTGTTGCATCCAGCGGATCAAAGAGCTGCAGGATGCCCCTCGTAACTGAAGGATTTAGGGCCCTCGTCACGTCAATGAGCGCAAATTGATGCTACTGATGCTAAACGGTTAAAGTGCCTCACAAAAAGTTCTGAGGTCATTCAACTTTTGGTAGTCATCTGACCGTGACACAACCTTGACAGCTTTAGTGGTTGAGTTCTGTTGGTTTGTTTACACTTTGAGACAAATATGAGGCTCCTAAATATCTGGAAAAATTCCAAACAGTTTTTGATAAGTTCTCTTCTTCAGTCTCCAGAGTTCTTATTTTTCACTGCAAATCAGAGACAGTGGACAGAGTTCAACACTCCATTTTTGGATGCTTATGGATGATGGTAAATTTCATAGCATGCTATGAAATAATGAATAATTCATTAATTCATTCATTAATAATAGGTCAGTGAGCTTAATTGAACATTTTATAACGAGACTTAAGACTCTTCTGTTCTCGTCTGACACCATGTACCTTTATGTGAAGGGCGGTGAATTTACAACATACGCAGGTTCATATGAACCGCTCAGAATGATCAGATTAGTCACTTTGACTTTGTGCACAAAGCAGCTTTTCTCACTGCCCACAATTTTTTTTGATAAAACTGATGACAGGATTATTATTATTATTGTGTTATTATTATTATTATTGGAGTCATCAATTCCAGCCCCTCATCTATGACATCTCGGTATTGGATCAAGTAAGAGATTGCCTGTTGGGGAGGGGACCTTGTGTGCCCCGTGGCCACTACAGGAGCCGTGAAGGCCCAACAGGAACTCTGAACACGGGACAGCTAATGGGGTTGTGGTGAAACAAAAACTCCTCAATGGCAGATCAGACGGAGCAAGTGACAGCTTGTCACTCAACGGCTGTGAAGGTGGATGAAAGCTGCAGCAGGTCTTCAGACCCTGGTTATCTGGGTTTTCCCAGCCAGATCTATCAAGGATGTGTTTGTTGGCATGCAACGGTATTCCCACATTAAACAGACCCACACACGGGCGTCTCTTGATCTACCCTGGATGTAGATTTTCTACAATGTTCTGCACACCCACAAGTCTTTTTCCGATCGGCAAAAAGTGTCAGTGGCAGGAATGCAAATCTGGAAGCCCTCTGACCCGGTGTCACCGACCGAATGGTCCCCCCTAAAATTCAGTCCCCCTGCCTTCACTGCGCATGCGTCATGTTGGAGCGTCAGCAGCGATTCACCAATTATCACCTCGTTTGTGCTTCAAACTGACTTTAGAATGATTTAAGAGGTTTTACTTTGCCATCCAATGGTTAATAATCACATTATTCCCTTTGGGTGTAGAGACTCAGACTCAGAGAGTCAAACTCAGACATGCTGCTGTGCACTCTGATCGCTTTCCTCATCTTTATTACGAAATAATGCTGAATTTATGTGGAAATGATTGTTGGTCTGTCGCTGAGACAGATGATGACTGGAGGCAGTTTGAAGCAGAAACGAGGTGCTGTGATGCTCCAAAATGACGCATGCACAGTGACTTAAAAGACTTATAAGAGTTTTCTAAATTCAGTCTTTACACTGCAAAAAGAGCCGTCCGAATTGTTCATAATGTTCAATTTCAGGATCATACTAAGTCATTATTTTTAACATCTAAAATACTAAAACTCTATGACATTATTGAATTGCAAACAGCACTGTTTATGTGCTGATGGGGGTTGATGAGATTCGTCCAGAAATGCTGAAGTCTCTGGGTGTGGAGGGATTGTCTTGAATGAGGTGTCTCTTCAACATTGCGTTGAGGTCTGAGACAGTGCCTAAGGAGTGGCAAACTGGGGCGGTGGTCCCCATATTTAAAAAGGGGACCAGAGAGTGTGTGCCACCTACAGGGGCATCACACTATTCAGCCTCCCTGGTAAAGTCTACTCCAGGGTGCTGGAAAGGAGGGTTTGGCCAGTAGTCGAACCTCTGATTGAAGAGGAACAATGCAGGTTCCATCCTGGTCATGGAAAACCGACCAGCTCTTCACTCTCATAAGGATCCTGGAGGGTGCCTGGGAGTATGCCCATCCAGTCTACATGTGTTTTGTGGACTTGGAGAAGGCATATGATTGGGTACCCCGGGAGATACTGTGGGAAGTGCTGTGGGAGTATGGAGTGAGGGGGTCCCTTCTCAGGGCCGTCCAATCTCTGTACTTGCAAAGCAAGAGCTGTGTTCAGGTGCTCGGCAGTAAGTCAGACTCCTTTCTAGTGGAGGTTGGCCTCTGCCAGGGCTGCGCCTTGTCACCAATCCTGTTTGTGATATTCATAGACAAGATATCGAGGTGTAGTCGGGGGGGGAGGAGGGTTTCTGGTTTGGTGGGCTACGGTTCATCACTGCTTTTTGCAGATGATGTGGTCCTGCTGGCTTTATCAGCCTGTGACCTCCAACACTCACTGGATGGGTTCACAGCTGAGTGTGAAGCAGCTGGGATGAGGATCAGCACCTCTAAATCTGAGGCCATGGTTCTCAGCAGGAAACCGATGGATTGCCTATCCGGGTAGGGAATACAGTCTTGCCCCCAAGTGAAGGAGTTCAAGTACCTTGGGGTCTTGTTAACAAGTGAGGGGACAATGGAGTATGAGAAGGCTGGAGAATCGATGCAGCAGTGATGGTGTTACTTTTGCTCTACTGTACTGTTGTGACAAATAAAGAGCTGTGTTATGTGCAGATGCGGGTTGAGGAACGGACCAGCGTCTGACTGAACCCAGCGCTAAATAACCAGAAAGTGGTTCCAAAAACAAAACAAATTTATTTCCCTTCTGTGCACTAATTTGTGTACAACATAAATGTGCGGTTGTCTGGCGAGGTGAAGGACAGCGCGCTCTCCAGCGCCCAAATGGATCGAAGCCCGACGCTTCTGGACCCAGACTCACCGCCGCCGAACACCCCCAGGTGGATACGACAAACTGACTCTGTGAAGGATGGAAAAGGTGAGGTAAGTCAACAGAGCTACAACAAATATCCTTCAGAGGCACACACTATCAGCAACACATTCAGGTCTGAATTTAAGCTTATGTAAATGCAGCTTCTCACAACAGGTGGAGGATCATCATTCCGTACGCCACGGTAGTGAGAAGCGAGCTGCACAATTCTCATCAATGTTCAAATATACTGCGTAACAAAATACCAAATTACTGTTAACACTTATTCAGACAATCATCACCTCTGATGTGTGCTGACAGCATGTGTCCCTCACCCGTCCTCCTTCACACGCACGATGTGTCAAACCCTGGCGCGGTCCTCAGCGTCTCACAAACGAACGTCACAAGGTCGAGTTCCCGGCAATTCTGCTCGAATCACTCATGGCTTAAATGCAGAACGCCATCTCATTATCTGCTTCAGCTGAAAGTCTTTAAGTCTGCACGTGAGCATCATCCACAGGTGCTGCAAATCATTAGGCCTGCACGTGAACATCCTCCACAAGTGCAGCCAATAATGCTGATGAGGGTGAAGGACTCTTCTGCCAGCACCTTCTCCACAGACAAAAACCCAGTTTGCATAACACCTGGAGAGCAAAGAAAAGAAAACAACACCAAAATGTCCAGGCAAACCCCCCAACACACAACAAGCGGGCCAAAAGGCGAAGCTCTCCAATCTATGGTCAATCTTCGTTCCTATTCTCACCTATGGTCATGAGTGTTGGGTCATGACCGACAGAACTAGATTGCAGGTACAAGCGGCTGGAATGGGCTTCCTCAGGAGGGTGGCTGGTGTCTCCCTTAGAGATAGGGTGAGAAGTTCGGTCATCTGTGGGGAGCTCGAAGTAGAGCCATGCTCCTTCACGTTGAAAGGAGCCAGCTGAGGTGGTTCAGACATCTGGTAAGGATGCTTCCTGGGCGCCTCGCTAAGGAGGTGTTCCAGGCACGTCCATCTGGGAGGAGACCCCGGGTAAGACCCAGGACTGGGTGGAGACATCATATCTCCACACTGGCCTGGGAACGCCTCAGGATCCCCCAGTCAGAAGCGGTTAATGTGGCCCGGGAAAGGGAAGTCTGGGGTCCCCTGCTGGAACTGTTGCCCCGCAACTCGAACCCAGATAAGCAGTTGAAGAGATGATGATGAGAGTGAAAGTTTATGTATAAAGTCAGTAATAATTTGTTACCTGGGAACTTACAATGTTTCACAACACAGACGAGGCTATATTTTGAGGGGAACACTGGATTTAAAGACCCGCAGCATTCAAACTATAATGAAAAGATTACAATATCAAGCAGTGGAGTCAAACTTTTGAATGGTCTGAAAGGGTAAATAAATAAATAATATATAATCAAATCAAATCAATTTTATTTATATAGTGCCAAATCACAACAAACAGTTGCCCCAAGTGCTTTATATTGTAAGGCAAAAGCCATACAATAATTACAGAAAAACCCCAACGGTCAAAACGACCCCCTGTGAGCAAGCACTTGGCGACAGTGGGAAGGAAAAACTCCCTTTTAACAGGAAGAAACCTCCAGCAGAACCAGGCTCAGGGAGGGGCAGTCTTCTGCTGGGACTGGTTGGGGCTGAGGGGAGAGAATCAGGAAAAAGACATGCTGTGGAAGAGAGCAGAGATCAATCACTAATGATTAAATGCAGAGTGTTGTGTGGGCCGCCAGAAGAGGAGGTACTGCTGGCCCACCACCAGAGGGCGCCCTGCCTGAAGTGCGGGCTTCAGGCACGAGAGGGCGCTGCCGCCACTGACACAGCGGGGGGTGACAGCTGTCACTCATTATCTATGACAGCTGTCATCCATCTTCACTTCATCATTCCACTCCATAAAAACCGGACGTCATCTCCACCTCGTTGCCGAGATATCTTCTATCTGTGAAGGTAATACCTCAGCCGTGATTGTGCCGTGCACACGTTACTTTTCTATTGTGTGATATTGTTTCAGGAGACTACTCACTGTTGTCGTCTGGCGGAGAGCGGAGTGGTGACAAAGTGAAGGGCATTCACTTGTCACACCGAACAGCAGAGACAACCGGAGTTGAACTGTGTTAGAGGTGGAGGTGGAATTCCCACCATTGTGTTGTGTGGGCCGCCAGAAGAGGAGGTACTGCTGGCCCACCACCAGAGGGCGCCCTGCCTGAAGTGCGGGCTTCAGGCACGAGAGGGCGCAGCCGCCTCACAGGAGCAACCAGGGTGACAGCTGTCACGCATCACCTGCAACAGCTGTTACCCATCATCTGATCAACAGGGGAATATCAGCAGGACGACGCCTCCACCTCTTTGCCGAGATATCATTCTACCTGGAAGGTAACGTACCTCAGCTGACTGTTTTGACAGTATTTTTGTGACTTGTGCGTTGTTAGTGTGGACTACTTTTCAAACGAGAGGTGGAGGTAGCATTCCTGCTATACGGATTCTTGGGTGCAAACGCGCCCTCATTTAATTGCTTTTTGTTCCTCGCCAGCAGTATCAGGTCCGACACGCGGAGGCAGTGGCCACCTGGGTTCGGGACTTGGCGGTTCCAGTATTCCTGGGGTCTGGTGGTGGAGGAAATCGTGTGGTTCCGGTTCTGCTTTGGACAGGCGCTCCTATCTTCGAGCCTGCCCACACATCTTTGTGAATTGACTTTTGTCCATTGTTGTAATCTGTTGTATTTGTTGTGCACATTCACAACAGTAAAGTGTTGTTATTTGACCTACTCCATTGTCCGTTCATTTGCGCCCCTGTTGTGGGTCCGTGTACCAACACTTTCCCAACAGGATATCTCGGCCAACGTCATGGATCCCGAGGGGCGTCAACCGGCTGTTGAATGGCCAATGGAAGAACAGGGCGCACAGGCGTCCGCAGGAGGAATGATCGGTGAGTTGCAGCGGATCCTCACCGCTTTCACGGCTCGGTTGGATTTAATGACCGAGCAGAACGTCCTCCTTAACTGCAGGGTGAAGGCTCTCGCCGCGCAGGTGGAAGCGCGCCCTCAGGGCGCTGCTGCGGCTCTCCCTCCTGTCGACCCTGTGCGTAACAGTGATGTTCCACAGGTCGTTCAACGACCCCTCCCACCTTCCCCTGAATCATACATAAGCCCTCCAGAGCCGTACGGGGGTTGTGTGGAGACATGCGCGGACTTTCTTATGCAGTGTTCGCTCGTCTTCGCACAACGTCCCGTCATGTACGCGACTGATGCTAGTAAGATAGCTTATGTAATTAATCTGCTTCGCGGCAAGGCACGCGCTTGGGCTACAGCGCTTTGGGAGCAAAATTCACGGCTCCTTCTGACATATGATGGGTTTGTGAGGGAGTTCAGAACAGTGTTCGATCACCCAAATAGAGGAGAGACCGCTTCAGCCGTGCTGCTGTCAATGAGACAGGGGCGCCGGAGCGCAGCTGCTTATGCATTCGACTTCCGCATCGCGGCTGCGAGGTCCGGCTGGAATAAGACTGCCCTCCGCGCCGCCTTCGTAAACGGACTGTCATTGGTCCTGAAGGAGCTCCTGGTGGCCAAGGACGAACCGCGGGATTTAGACGGGCTTATTGATCTCGTTATACGATTAGACAATCGGTTAGAGGAACGCCGTCGGGAGCGAGGCGAAGGACGTGACCGGATACGCGCCGCCCCTCTCCCTTCCGGGTTCGAAAAGGGGCCGCTCTCCCCACGCTCCACAGCCGCAGCGCTTTGTGGGGCAACAGCTCCCCCTGTTGACGTTGTTAGGGAAACGCACAGGGCCAAAATGGGGAGGCTGATCCGTGGAGAGTGTTTTCTCTGCAGCTCAACAGAGCACACACAGAGAGACTGCCCCAAACGGCCAAAATGACAACACTCGCCCTTAGAGACTGGGCTAAGGGGGGTCAAGACGGAAGAGTAAAAGAGATTAGCAAGGAAGAAGTGAGGGCTGCTATGAAGAGGATGAAGAGTGGAAAGGCAGTTGGTCCAGATGACATTCCAGTGGAGGCATGGAAATGTCTAGGAGAGATGGCAGTAGAGTTTCAAACCAGATTGTTTAATAAAATCTTGGAAAGTGAGAGGATGCCTGAGGAGTGGAGACGAAGTGTGCTGATTCCTATTTTCAAGAACAAGGGTGATGTGCAGAGCTGCAGTAACTACAGAGGCATAAAGCTGATCAGCCACAGCATGGGAAAGAGTAGTAGAAGCTAGGCTTAGAAAACAGGTGAAGATCTGTGAGCAGCAATATCGTTTCATGCTGAGAAAGAGCACTACAGATGCAATGTTTGCTCTGAGAATACTGTTGGAAAAGTAGAGAGAAGGACAGAAAGAATTACATTGTGTGTTTGTGGACTTAGAAAAAGCTTATGATAGGGTGCCAAGAGAAGAGTTGTGGTATTGTATGAGGAAGTCTGGAGTGGCAGAGAAGTATGTTAGGGTAGTGCAGGACATGTACAAGAATAGTGTGACAGCGGTGAGATGCGCAGTCGGAATGACAGACTCATTCAAGGTGGAGGTGGGATTACACCAAGCATCAGCTCTGAGTCCTTTCTTGTTTGCAGTGGTGATGGACAGGTTGACGGATGAAATCAGACAGGAGTCCCCATGGACTATGATGTTTGCAGATGACATTGTGATCTGTAGTGAGAGTAGAGAGCAAGTTGAGTCTAGTCTGGAGAAGTGGAGATATGCTTTGGAGAGAAGGGGAATGAAAGTCAGTAGAAGCAAGACTGAGTACATGTGTGTGAATGAGAGGGAGCCCAGTGGAATAGTGCAGTTACAAGGAGTAGAAGTGGTGAAAGTAGATGAGTTTAAATATTTGGGGTCAACTGTTCAAAGTAATGGAGAGTGTGGTAAAGAGGTGAAGAAGAGAGTGCAGGCAGGGTGGAGTGGGTGGAGAAAGGTGGCAGGAGTGATTTGAGACCGAAGAATATCAGCAAGAGTGAAGGAGAAAGTTTACAAGACAGTAGTGAGACCAGCTATGTTGTATGGTTTAGAGACGGTGGCACTAACAAAAAGACAGGAGGCAGAGCTGGAGGTGGCAGAGCTGAAGATGTTGAGATTCTCTTTGGGAGTGACAAGAATGGACAAGATTAGGAATGAACATATCAGAGGGACAGCTCAGGTGGGACGGTTTGGAGACAAAGTCAGAGAGGCGAGATTGAGGTGGTTTGGACATGTGCAGAGGAGGGACCCAGGGTATATATGGAGAAGGATGCTGAGGATGGATCCACCAGGCAGGAGGAGAAGAGGGAGACCAAAGAGGAGGTTCATGGATGTACTGAGAGAGGACATGCAGGTGGTGGTGTGACAGAGGAAGATACAGAGGACAGGGTGAGATGGAAACGATTGATCTGCTGTGGCGACCCCTAATGGGAACAGCCGAAAGACAAGAAGAAGTTCAGCAATTGTTCATAGTTCATAAGTTGTATCCAAAGGTCAGAGGTCAAGTGGTGTGTTGAAGTGCAGCACCAATTGAGCAGGACTTGATACAGCTGGGCTGGGTTCGTCAATTGTTTGATATCAGAGTTCATGCAGTTCTTAAACAGTTCTTGAAAAATTTCTTTATCATAGCAAAGTCACAATAGGAACAAGTAAGAACGGGATCTCACTGAGACGAAGCAGAACTTAACTAGCATTTAGTCAAGACGCACTCCACGCTGGGAGCCAAGGAGTTCCCAAAGTGACGTTACGGTGTAGGTAGTTAGTGCCAGGGTCCAAGTCCACTTGGGAGCTGTACTGGAATTGTCTGGAACATCAGGAAAAGACAGTTTGCTCTAATGTGGGAATTAGAGGGGGAGGCCAGTGTTACCTGAACTTAAGCTGCAGAAAGCGTCGGTGTCTTGAGCACACAGCTGGAAGACGCAGTCAAGGTCACAAGGCGGCAATCAGGTTTGGTCTTCCTGGTATCTGTCTGGATCATAGATGAGGATTTGGAAGCTGGCGAGGCAAAATGAGAAAAGCAAGGCAACAGACAGCAAAGGATATGCAACATGCAAGTATCTGGCAAATCTCTAACAGAAGCTCTGAGTTTATGTAGTCTCTCAAATAATTAGTCACTCATAAGATCCAGGTGAGAATAAAACCTGAGGGCGCCATCTGGTGGGGAGCAGAACACATAACATGAGTTAAAAACAGCATTCAGACCAGATTCCAGGGGATTAAACTTGACTTTTTGGTCTTTGGTTGGATGACAACTTGTCAACTTGTCATGACAAAAACTGAATGACATTTAATGACAGCACTCGTAAATGTTTATGACACTGACATAATGTTTATGACATGTTCATGACTGTGTCATGTAACAGTTATGGCAGTGGCATGTCACTGTTATGACCAGACCCTCAAGTAAAGTGTTACCGAAAAAGTAATGTTAACTGTTTATTGTTCAGCACACTGGCAAAACAATTTCCTTTGGGATTAATAAAGTTCTTCTTATTCTGATTCTGATTCTTGATGGAGCAGTGAAACAAGGCCTGTAGGTTGTAAAATGACATCTATGGCCTTGTTAATTTGTTTGGAAATGTAGCTGGTTGATATGAATGAATGAATGGGATTCACGTGGCTTCCGATGACTCTCACATCAACACGTCACATTCCACTCAGTAGACGTTTTACATTTTCTTGCAGTCTCTGTGGTGTTGTTTTCTTCCAAATGCTCCAAGACAAATTTCTTTCAACCATATCAGCAGCAGCCCTATATTCTCTCTGTGATCTTCATTTATCTATTTATTTTTTTAATTCTGGTGCCCCACTAACAAATGAGGTGTTCCAGTCCTTGGCCTCTTCCTCCATATTGTTCATGGTCGTGTTAAAATGCTCAGGATAACTCGAATAATAACACCATTTAACACATTCCTGAAACCCTTCATCCATTTTCTCTACCTGCTTACTCCAATCAAGGGTCACAGGAGCCTATCCCAGCAGTCACAGGGCGTGAGGCGGGTTCACCCTGGACAAGATGCCAGTCTGTCACAGGGTCACATACAGACAAACACATTCATGCCTACTAGACTGGTGCCAAAGGGCTTAATCTAAAGAAATACAGGCAAATGTGAGAAAAAGTTGACAAATGGTCTTACTTTGTCAAATCTGCCATTTGCCAAACTGTATCTGTCCTCTGGTGACCTTGAGAGGTCATTGAACTTTGTACCTGTTGACCAGACTAAAAATCCCACTTTGAGCCTGAATTATCAATCTGAGCTCATTCAGAATCCACAAAAAACCTACAAAATTGTCCAGTTTTCTAGATTTGAATAATTCAAATTCTAATCACCAACTTTCTAGGATGTGCTTGACCTCTGGTGACCTTGAGAGGTCATTGACCTTTCAGATTGCTCCGTTGAACTTTAATTTGAGTTCACACAGATCTTTTTCATGATCAATTAAAGGAGAGTCTGGGGTCCCCTGTTGGAGCTGTTGCTGTTATGTGTCGACGCGGGTTGAGGATCGGACCTGCGTCTGACGGAACCCAGCTCCAAAATAACCAGAAAGCGGTTCAAAAAACAAAACATTTATTCCCCTTTCGTGCAATAATTGTGTACAACATAAAAGTGCGTTTATCTGGCGGAGTGAAGGACGGTGCGCTCTCCAGCGCCCAAAGGGATCGAAGCCCGGCACTTCTGGACTCACCCAGGTGGACACGACAAACGGACTCTGTGAAGGATAGAAAAGGTGAGGGTAAGTCAGCAGCTACAACCAATATCCTCAAGGCACACACTATCAGCAACACATTCAGGTCTGAATTTTAAGCTTTATGTACATGAGCAGCTTCTCACAACAGGTGGAGGATCATCTGTCCACACGCCACGGCAGTGAGAAGCAAACTGCACAACTCTTATCAATATTCACATATATGCGTAACAAAATACCAAATTACTGTTAACACTTATTGAGACAATAATACCTCTGATGTGTGCTGACAGCATGTGTCCCTCACCCGTCCCCTCCTTCACAGGCACGATGTGTCAACCCAGGCGCGGTCCTCAGCGTCTCACAAACGAACATCACTAGGTGACGGATTCCCGGCAATTTTTGCTTGAATCACACATGGCTTAATGCAGAACGCCATCTCATTATCTGCTTCAGCTGAAAGTCTTTAAGGTTTGCACGTGAGCACCATCCACAGGTGCTGCACATCACGTTGATGAGGGTGAAGGACTCTCTGCCAGCACCTTCTCCACAGACAATAAATCAGTTTGCATACCACCTGGAGAGCAAAGAAAAGAAAAGAACACCCACAATGTCCAGCCAAACCCCCAAACACAAAACAGTACCCCCCTTTAACGGGAAGCCTCCCGGGGCGACTCGAACAGACCAGTCCCAAGAACAGCACTTCCTCCGGGGTCCTCGTCAGGAAGCAGACAGCGTAACGCTCCCAAGGTCCACCGCAGACAGCAGGACAGGGCACCCGCAGCTGGAAGGCCGGCTGGCATCAAACCAAAAACCCCCCAAAACAGTCCCTAGTACAACCAACATACAAGAAAAACATAAAAAAAAACCAAAACCTCCACAGGGGACCGTCCCATCCAACCCGGGAAGAAAAGAAAAAACTCCCAATGCAAAAAACCCAACACAGCCCCACAACACAATACAAACATAAATACACAAAGAAAAATAACAACAACCCCCCCAGAATGACTTGCAGAGCCCAACACCCCCAGAAGGCCTTTACCGCCAGTTCCAGGAGAAATAGCCAAAGCCGGAATCCCACAGAGGTCCCCAGGTACACATGGAGCACGGCGCCCCCCAGAGGACCGTACCATCAAACCCCAGGAGGCACCCTCCCCACAACCCAGGAACCCATACCCGGCCACACTTTGGCTAGTCGGCCCACAAGCCAATTCCCCCCCAGAGGACCGTCCCATCAACCCTGGAGGTGGAACCTGGAAGGAAACAGAAGAAACACAAGATTCCAACCCCCGGTGGACTACATTAAACAACCCCGGGGGCAAATAAAACAACCGATAAACCCTGTTACCTTCCCCAGCACCCCGAAAAGACCCCAGATCACTCCCAGAGCCCTCCGTCGGCTCAATTTTGGCAAACGGCAACAAACTATCAGCGGGGAGGGAACAGGAAAAACTAACCCGGCCCCAACCCCAAGGTGCAGCGGAAAACCGGAAATACGTCCGGTGCCCCAACCCGACCATACCCCCAGCCTATCGGGAGGGGTGGAACTACCGAAATGGCGAACGGCAACAGATCGGCCCACCCCTTCAACGGAGGTATGTTCCCGCTGCACCACACCCTGGCAACACCAATGATGAACGGTACAAAGGCCCACCGAGGCTGGAGTGGAACTGGGCCCCAACCAAACCAAAAATACGCCCCTGACAACCCCCCCCTAGGTGCAGAGGTCTTCTGAGAACGCTCAGCGTGACCAACCTGCACCACCCCACAACCCACAAGACGAACGGTCTTAGGGTGAGTGAGGTTGGGGTTAGGGAAGCAGGGAAATAAAAAACAACAAAACAAAACGACCCCAGACCCAAACAGAAAATACCTAAATACAAACAATAAAAACTAATGATTAAGTGAGTCCAGCCGAGCTCCGAAACCGCCTGTCGTTCACTCTACCAGAAACCGCCACTAACTCCCCAAACAATTTATAACCCCTTTCAAAAAAAAATAAAATAAAACAGCCCCAATAATTTTTTTTTTTTTATTTATTTTTTTTTATGTGCATTATTTTGCCTGTCCCAGAACACCTGGAGATACGTCACCACTATTTTTCTTGACGCTTATGTGACGGGGGCAATATAGCGGCTTCAGCTCGTCCGAGCTGCATGGGCTCATCCGCAAGAGGAGCCAGAGGTCCTGTCGGAGTCTCAGTGGGGCGAAGAAGAGGCAGTCCAGATCTGTGTCGGGGAAAGCCCCGAGACGAAAAAAACCCTCTCTGATGTCCGCCCTCTCTCGCATCCACGCTCCTTAATCTGATCATCTAGACGAATCACCAAAGATATTAGCTCATCTAAATTGTTTGGTTCGTCACGGACTGCTAGCTCGTCTTTAATGAATCATTTAAACCATCCACAAACACTCCGCTTAAAGCCGCGGCATTTCAACCGGACTGAGCAGAAAAAATTCGGAAATCCACAGAATAATCCGATGCACTCCGCCTCCCCTGCCTGAGATTCAGCAACCGTTGGGCAACGGTATGAGCAAAAACCAGAGAACCTTGCATCAAAAAACGGAGCACAGGCTTCAACGTTTCCCGGATAAGGCTCCGGACGACAAATAATCAGTCGGAAGCCGAATCTCTGGGTGACGGAGTTATCTGCGCCGGTATCGATGGTGCCCACAGCTGGAGCAGCAGGAAGCGGAACGGCTTGCGCTGCAAGACTCCGTAACGCGGGCATCTGTTTGTTAATTTGGTTTGCGAGATGCTTGAATTGCTCCCATATTTTTCTCCAAGTGTTCTTGAACTCTTTCGGCAAATGGAACCGCTTCTGCCGCTGGGTCATTGTAGAATGGCCGAGAACTACTGTTATGTGTCGACGCGGGTTGAGGAGCGGACCTGAGTCTGACGGAACCCAGCGGCAAAATAACCAGAAAAGCGGTTCCAAAAAAAAAACATTTATTCCCCTTTCGGCAATAATTGTGTACAACATAAAGTGCGTTTATCTGGCGGAGGTGAAGGACGGCGCGCTCTCCAGCGCCCAAAGAGATCGAAGCCCCGGCGCTTCTGGACTCACGTTCACTGCCAAACACCCCCCAGGTGGACACGACAAACCGACTCTGCGAAGGATAGAAAAGGTGAGGTAAGTCAGCAGCTACAACCAATATCCTTCAAAGGCACACACTATCAGCAAACACATTCAGGTCTGAATTTAAGCTTTATGTAATGAGGCACTTCTCACAACAGGTGGAGGATCATCAGGTCCGCACGCCACGGCAGTGAGAAGCAAACTGCACAACTCTTATCAATATTCAACATATACTGCGTAACAAAATACCAAATTACTGTTAACACTTATTCAGACAATTAATCACCTCTGATGTGTGCTGACAGCATGTGTCCCTCACCCGTCCTCCTTCACAGCACGATGTGTCAAACCCAGGCGCGGTCCTCAGCGTCTCACAAACGAACATCACAAGGTCGAGTTCCCGGCAATTCTGCTTGAATCACACATGGCTTAATGCAGAACGCCATCTCATTATCTGCTTCAGCTGAAAGTCTTTAAGGTTGCACGTGAGCACCATCCACAGGTGCTGCACATCACGTTGATGAGGGTGAAGGACTCCTTCTGCCAGCAACTTCTCCACAGACAATAAATCAGTTTGCATACCACCTGGAGAGCAAAGAAAAGAAAGAACACCAAATGTCCAGCCAAACCCCCCAACACACAACAGTTGCCCCCGTGACCTGAACTCGGAAAGCGGTTGAAGATGAGATGAGATGAGATGTTTCAAATCATTTTTCAAAATGTGCCTCAAGTTTAGATAATATCTTGTTTTAAATATCATGTCTGTGAAAAGTACCTGACCTGACCTTTTGTGACCTTGAATGATTACAAATGAGTCCTGCAGGTATGACTGTTAATCCAGGTTTGACCATGTCTTCAATGTGTTTTCAATGTGTTACAATCTGAATCCTTGTACTTTGGACTTTTCTAGAACTTTATTTATTTATATACTTAAGTATTTTACAAACCAATCACTCAAATGTCGTTCTGCACATGATCTTTAGGAGAGGTCAATGACCTTTCATGACTGCACTGCTTCGGAACATCAAACTGATAAACAGAACATTAAAACTTTTCTGTCCTGTCCTAAATTGTAATATTTGTTTGTTTGTCACTACAGGGACTTTGTAGTAAGCTGCAAAATAATCACAGACATTTACCTCCCTGTGCACCATCAGGTCAACAGTAACCTTCCCATTTGTCACCCAGTTTGACTTCTGGAAAATCCCCACGATTCCTGCTGCTATTGCAGGCGGACCCACGAGGGATCAACTGCTCTGAAACATTTTCCCAAATCTACATGGTAATGTGTGCTAACTGCTTTCACTGAGGAGCTAAGAAATAGTCAAGTTCAGAAGGGCGTTTGATTAATCACTCTACCTACACTAAAGTCTTCACAACAGTAGTAATGAGTCATTAGTCAGTATGGGTCTGTGACTTCATTCTGCTGTAGTACTGTGGATATTTCCCTCAGTACTCTCATATGTAAATACGTATATTAGCAGTTAGTAGGTTTTTGTTTATATGTACTTTATACAGTGAGTAGCTGGTGGTTATAATATACAGCATTGTATATATCTCATATTCAAATTGTTGTTACGTTCAGTTTCTTCTCTGTTCCCGTTTTCATCCAAACCTTCTTGCAGGACATCTTGGTTTGGATGAAAATGGGAACAGAGCAGAAACTGAAGTCCATCCCCATTCACGCACTAGCTGTTGTGAAAGTGTAGGTACACAGACCCACAACAGGGTGCGTAAATGAATGGACAATGGAATAAGCCAAAATACAACAATTTAATGTTGTGAATGTGCACAACAGAGCAACAGACAACACAATTTAGAATAGCAGTCAATAATTCACGGTGACGTGTGGGCAGGCTCGAGGATAGAAGACGCCTGTCCAGAGAAGAGCCGGATTCCACACATCTTCCACTGCCAACGGATCTGGAGCACTCCGGAGCCACCAAGCGCTGAGTCCCCAGGTGGCCACTGCCTCCGGCTGTCAGATCTGGTACTGCTGGCAGAAAAACAGACAGAAGATGGTGGGTGCGTGCACAGCCAGCAAACAGTCAGAAACGGGTGGAAAACACCTCCACCTCTTAAGCACAGTCACACAGGAACAAAAACGTGCAGCGCCTGAAGGACTACTTATCCGAGGAGCGAAGCCGTCGTCTCCTCCCAGCTTCCAGCTGCTGACCAGTCAAACAGGTACGCCTGCAAATGTTCAGAAAGTTGTATGACACAAAACCATGGCTGAGTGTTTACCTGTTAGGTAGAACGATTTCTCGGCAGCGAGGTGAAGACGCTGCTCGGCCTTTATGGTGATGTGGTTGGTGATGATGAGTGACAGCTGGTGCTGATGACGAATGACAGCTGCCACTCCCGGTTGCTCCGGCACCCTCTCGTGCCTGAAGCCCGCACTTCAGGCAGGGCGCCCTCTGGTGGTGGGCCAGCAGTACCTCCTCTTCAGTGGCCCACACAACAGGACCCCCCCCTCAACGGGCACCTCGGTCACGCAGTAGAGGCCTTCTCCAATTCTGGTTGGCCCGCTCTGCCTGTCCGTTCGTTGGGGATGGTACCCGGATGAGAGGCTCATGGTGGCCCCCAGTTCTCTACAGAAACTCTCCAGACTTGCGAGGAGAACTGGGGACCCACGGTCTGAGACGATGTAAGATGGAATCCCATGCAGACGTACGACATGGTGGACCAGGAGGTCTGCTGTTCTCCTGGGCCGTCGGGAGCTTCGGGAGGGCCACGAAGTGGGCCGCCTTGGAGAACTGGTCCACTATCGTGAAGATGGTGGTCATGCCCTGGGATGGCGGGAGGGCCCGTGACGAAGTCCAGGCCGATGTGGGACCAGGGGCGGTGAGGCACAGGTAACGGCTGGAGGCAGTCCCTGTGCCCGTGGTGGTCCACTTTTCCCCTGGCGCAGGTGGTACAGGCCTGGACGTACTCCCGGACGTCGGCTTCCATCGACGCCCACCAGAAGCGCTGCCGGACCACTGCCACGGTTCTTCGCACCCCTGGGTGACAGGTTAGCTGGAACCGTGACAGAAGTTCCAGGACCGCAGCTCTGGCTTCTGGTGGGACGTAAAGTCTGTTCCTTGGGCCGGGTCCCCGGGTCCAGGTTCCTTGCCAGGTCTTCTCCAAGTCCCAGGTGAGGGTGGCCACAAGGGTGGAGAACCTTATCGGACTCTCTGCTCTGGGACAGCACGGCTCCTATCCCTGAGTCAGAGGCATTCACTTCAACAACAAACTGGCGATTGGGATCGGGCTGCACCAGAACTGGTGCAGTCGAGAACCTGCGTTTCAGCTCCCTAAACGCGGCTTCGCACCGATCCGACCAGGTGAAGGGGACTTTGGTGGAGGTTAGGGCCGTCAGGGGGCTAACTACCTGGCTATAGCCCTTTATGAACCTCCGGTAGAAATTTGCAAAGCTGAGGAACTGCTGCAATTTCCTACGGCTTGTTGGTTGGGACCAATCTCTCACCGCCGCAACCTTGGCCGGATCAGGAGCGATGGAGTTGGAGGAGATTATGAACCCAGGAAGGACAAAGAAGTGCGGTGGAACTCGCACTTCTCGCCCTTCACAAACAGCTGGTTCTCCAACAACCGCTGCAGGACCTGACGTAGATGCTGCACATGAGTCTCAGGATCCGGGGAGAAGATGAGGATATCGTCAAGGTATACGAAGATGAACCGATGCAGGAAGTCCCGCAAGACGTCATTAACCAACGCTTGGAACGTGGCGGGCGCATTGGTGAGGCTGAACGGCCATGACCAGGTACTCAAAGTGACCTAACGGGGTGTTAAATGCCGTCTTCCACTCGTCTCCCTCCTGGATCCGAACCAGATGATAAGCATTCCTAAGATCCAGTTTAGTGAAAATTGGGCTCCATGCAAGGGCGTGAACACTGAATTCAACAGAGGTAACGGTATCGGTTGCGAACCGTGATCTCGTTCAGCTCTCTGTAGTCAATGCATGGACGGAGTCCGCGTCTTTCTTGCCCACAAAAAAGAAACCAGCACCCAACGGGGAAGTGGAGTTCTTGGATCAACCCGGCAGCTAACGAGTCCCGGATGTAGGTCTCCATTGATTGCATTCCGGACGGAGAGATTGTACAGCCTGCTTGACGGGTTACTCAGCGCCCGGTATCAAATCAATGGCACAATCGTCACGGACGGTGCGGGGGCAGCATGAGTGCCAGATCCTTGCTGAAGACGTCAGCAAGGTCATGGTACTCGGCTGGCACCACCGCCAGATTGGGGGGGACTAGACCCTCTTCCTTAGCTGTCACGCCGGGTGGAACCGAGGATCCTAAACACTCCTGGTGGCAGGTTTCGCTCCACTGCGTCACAACCTCAGACGGCCAATCAATCGGGGATTGTGTTTTAACATCCATGGAAAACCCAAATCACTCGGGAGGTAGAAGGTGTTACATAAGGTGTTACATCCCTTTGCCACCAGGTGGCTCCTTAAGGACTAGAGACAGTCCATTTATGAAGGCGGCGCTGAGCGCAACAGCATTCCAGCCGGCTCGCGCAGCCGCGATGCGGAAGTCGACTGCATACTTCGCTGCGCTCCGACACCCCTGTCTTAACGACAGCAACACGTTTGAAGCGGTCTCCCTCTATGAGGGTGATCGAACACTTGTCTGAACTCCCTCACTAACTCAGTGTATGCTGATAGAAGCCGTGAGTTCTGTTCCCAAAGCACCGTAGCCCAGGCGCGTGCCTCACCTCGAAGCAGATTTATAACATAAGCCACCCGGGTGGCGTCTGACGCGTACATGATGGGACGCTGTGAAAAGACGATGCGAACACTGCATCAAGAAGTCGGCGCACGTCTCGACACAACCTCCGTACGGTTCCGGAGGGCTTATGTATGCTTCAGGGGACGGGGGGGTCGTTGAACGACCACTGGTATATCTGTATGCGGCACTCGGTCAGCAGGAGGAGGTGCTGCAGCAGCGCCCTGCGCGTGCGCTTCCACCTGTGCGGTGAGAGCCTCCATCCTCCGATTGAGTATAACGCTGTGCTCGGTTACCAAGTCCAACCGAGCAGTGAAGGCGGATAAGATTTGCTGCAGCTCACCTAACACGCCTCCTGCCAATGCCTGTGCACCCTGCGTTTCCATTGGTGGTTCACTCGAAGGTTGATGCCCCTCGGGATCCATGACGCTGGCCGAGAAATCCTGTTGTGAAAGTGTAGGTACACGGACCCACAACAGGGAGCGTAAATGAATGGACAATGGAATAAGCCAAAATACAACAATTTAATGTTGTGAATGTGCACAACAGAACAACAGACAACACAATTTAGAATAGCAGTCAATAATTTACGGTGACGTGTGGGCAGGCTCGAGGATAGAAGACGCCTGTCCAGAGAAGAGCCGGATTCCACACGTCTTCCACTGCCAACGGATCTGGAGCACTCCTGAGCCACCAAGCGCTGAGTCCCCAGGTGGCCACTGCCTCCGGCTGTCAGATCTGGTACTGCTGGCAGAAAAACAGACAGGTGATGGTGGGTGCGTGCACACCCAGCAAACAGTCAGAAACGGGTGGGAAACACCTCCACCTCTTAAGCACAGTCACACAGGAACAAAAATGTGCAGCGCCTGAAGGACTACTTATCCGAGGAGCGAAGACGTCGTCTCCTCCCAGCTTCCAGCTGCTGACCAGTCAAACAGGTACGCCTGCAAATGCTCAGAAAGTTGTATAAATGTTAAAGATTTTATATATATATATATTTTTATCACTGTTAAACATTTGTACCTTTGTCTTCTTTCTTATGAAAACGTTATTGTGCTGTTTTGCACCAGTCTTAAGATAACCCTGAGAATGCACATATTATTCAACTTCGTTTTAGCATGCTGGGGTCAGTCTGAACTGGGAGTAAAGAACTGGAGGTTATTTTGACCGTTGTGAATTTATGGCCTTGTGATATGTGATGCTTAGTGTGAAGAACAGGACACTCTAGGCAGATGCAGAACAGATGATAAGTGCAACAAACGAACGGGATGTGCTGACCTTCGACGATAAGATTAAAGGAAAGAAACTGTTTTTCCTTACAGCTGCACTTATTGACGTATGTGTTTATGTCACGGGAAGAAACTTGTCTTGCGTTGTCCCCCCCACCCTTAGGACAAGTTTTATGATGTGGTTAGGGCTTCTCCAATAAAAGAGCAGGAGCACAGGCCAGACTTTAGTGTAGCTTTGGTGTACAGCCTGACTGCACTCCTCGCGAGATAAATTTGACTTTCTGTCTCACTGGTGGTTCTTGACTCTGTTTGTCTTGTTAAAGGTTTTAAGAATGTTTGGAGGAGAAAATACCCAACATTGACTGGGGGCTACGTCCAGGATCTCAACAATACCGGAGGTGTCCGGCGGGGGTCGCCAAGTCCAGACGTAAGTCCTTGGCCAAGGTCCGATCGATTGATCGTGTCTGCAGTTGTCGACCGCCGGTGGCATCGTCTGGTTGACGAGATTTTCCCGAAGAAGACAGACAGGAAGTCGAGTCAGTGAGTAAAATTTCTTTGTAACAGTACTGAGTGAGTGGTGATCAGATCACATAAACAGTTAAATTCCGCAAGCGATGATACAGAATCGTCTGTTAATGAAACACAGTTAAACTCTGTAAGGAGGTCGGGACTCCTCTACGATGGCGAGGAACGCACGTAGTTAAATTCCGAAGGAGGGTGCGGACTCCTCTGTTTATATACGCGTACCGGTAGGGGATAAAAGTGATCACATAAACAGTTTAAACTCCGTAAACGATGGCGTGGAATCGTCTGTTAATGTAAAGCAGTTAAACTCCGCGAGGAGGGCGGACTCCTCTACGGTTGCGAGGGACGCACGTAGTGAAATTCCGGAAGGAGGGTACGGACTCCTCTGTTTTAAAATACGAAAGTAATACCGGTTTTGAGAATAAAGTGTGAAAGTGTAATACTTTGGACAACGTAAGTGTCAACCATGTGTGTGGAAGCAGAGGCAAGTGATTCCGCTTCCTACGGGGAGGTGAAAGGAATCAACCACACGACGGCAAATTAATTGTCACGTCCAAAGAAAGTGAAAACTTCAGATTTAGAACACCCTAGGTGTGCCCCCGTCTGAAGTCCAAATTATAACAAGGGATAATAAAAATGGGGGGTAAGACGTCTAAAAATAAGGAAAATTTATCAACTGACGACTGGAAATTTATGGAAGCAAAGATCCAAAAGCAACAAAGAAATTGGAGACCTGGATAAATAAACATGACTTTGACGGACGACTGAACCTGACTAGTATTCAGAAGTGAAGGAAAGGTTAGAAAAGGAACATAAAGGTGATGAGAAAAAAAAAAAAAAAAAAAACAGCAATAGGGGCAGATTTAGTGGCATTTTGGGAGGAGGAAGCAGAGAAAAGGAGACTAGAAAAAATGAGGAAAAAGAAGGAGTAGGGAAAGCAGAGGAAGATGTAATAGTACAACAAGAACCACAAGAACCTCAGAAACAGGCGGCCAGGACCGTCTGGAAAATCATTATATCCTCAGGTAGAGGACGAACCACAGCATTATGACTTAGCAGTAGGACCAAAAATAATTATACTGAAATTACCAGGACAACTCAGAAGAAGGAGAGCCATGGACAGAGTTTAGATGCAGATTTGAGAGTGTATTTAAGGTCCACAGTGGCATAGTGCCAGGAACACCAGTGTATGAACAACAATTGAAAACGCTCTGATCCAGCAATCCAACAAGGATATAAAAGCTTGGATACAGAAAACATTGGATTGGACTGCCAACAGGCACATTGGAAGAACACACCCATATTTCAGCGCACAGGTGGTGTTAACATGGTGAGAGAGAAAGCGATGACCCCACATTCCACTATTACTATACATTTGACATTCAGAAGAAGATGCTGCAGGATGGGGTAAAGATGTCGTTTTGCAAGCAACAGCCCTACTAAAACATCCTGAACAAAAGATGTCACCACTGACCTGCATGTCACAATGTGGCATAAAGATCCTCCAGGTCCGGATGGTGACTATGAAAACAAATTGAAAGACATTTCACCTGTGAAGCTGACAATGACCGATTTGATTCATGATGGCAACTCAACAGCTGTCATAACAGTAACAGGTGCCACTGAAGATGTTTTAAAATTGGAGATTCACAGGTATGCCATTACATGTGTCACTTTGTAAACCATATTTGACAGAATGGCAAGAATTGGGATGACAGTCATAACAGCTTTGTCAGCCACTGATTGGAGCAGAGTTGGACCATGAACGGAGTTCAGTCCATCAACTAAATTGTACAAAGTGCCAGTTAATGTCTCATTGGTGCTGACAGCTGGAACACACATTGATGTGTCCACTTCACAATCCTGAGTGTTTCAGTTGAGTCCTGAAGAAGATGATCTTCTCTCTTCCGGTACCATCAGGATTGTGGACAACAGGTCCTTTCAGACGTAGGACTGATTAAAAATGCACACCTGTAGTTATAAGACCAAAACAGAATACAGACCATGAGTAAGACAGTATCCATTGAAACTGATGCAATTGAAGGAATCAGGCCAGTAGTAGAGAATTTATTAACAGCAGGAGTAATAGTACCATGTCAGATTCACCATGTAACACACCCATATTTCCTGTTAAAAAAGGCTCCGCCCTCAGTGGGGTGGAGAATGATTCAAGATCTGCAGGCAGTAATGCTGCTGTAGTAAAAAGAGCTCCATGTGTTCCAGATCCCACACCTTGTTAAATTCGCTGAGACCAAATTCTAATAGTTTCTCAGTAATGACACAAGTAATGCATTTTTTCTCTGTGCCAGTACACCCAGATAGTCAATTCTGGTTTGCTTTACCTTTAAAGGACAACGATATACATTTACCAGATTACCGCAGGGTTACGCAGAGAGTCCAACTATTTATTCTCAAGTCATGTCAGCATGTTTAGCTAATTTCGTTCCACCGGCAGATAGCCAACTATTAGTGTATGTTGATGACATCTTGATTGCCTCTGACACACGAGAAAACTGCATAACTGACACAGTAGCATTATTGTGTTTCTTATTTGATAATGGCCACAAAGTGAGTAAAAACAAAGTTCAGTTGTGTAGGGATAAAGTAAAATATTTAGGACATGAATTATCAGCCAAGGGCGCACGATCCTGTCTGACAGGAAGGAAGCGATTTTATATGCCTCCGAAACCACAAACTAAAAGACAGATGATGTCATTTCTTGGGACTGACTAATTACTGCAGGGCATGGATTCCCTGCTATGCAGAATTGACTAGTCCACTTTCTGATTTGATGTACAAGGACGATATTTCAATGTCAACCGTGTTGGAATGGAACAAAGATGCTGAGGAAGCTTTTGTAAAAGTAAAGCAAAACGTTAGTGTCATCCACAGTTTTGGCACTACCAGATTATAGTAAACCATTTACTCAAACAGTGGATTGTAAAAATAATTTCATGACAAGTGTCTTAGTACAGTCACATGGTACAAAATTACGACCAGTGGCTTACTATTCTTCCAAATTGGATACAGTAGCAAGTGCATTGCCTCACTGCGTGCGAGCTGTAATTGCAGCCTCTATGGCTGTTCAAAGTAGCAGTAATGTTGTTCTATTCCATCAGCTGACATTGAAAGTTCCACATGCAGTTTCTGCACTTCTGTTGCAGACAAACATGAGCTTTTTGTCCCCAGCAAGACATCTTTCGTGCATGTCCTTGCTATTATCACAACCACACCTTACGGTAGAGCGCTGTACAACATTGAATCCATCCACATTGATACCTTTACCTGAGGATGGTGAGCCACACAATTGTCTTGATGTAGCAACAGTCTGTATGAAAGCAGCCCCAGACCTCCAGGACACACCCATCCCAAACAGTACAATTGTGTATGTGGATGGTTCTTCCACTAAAAATGCTTATGGACAAACACAATCTGGATATGCTGTTGTCACAAATTCAGAAGTATTGGATTCTGCTTCATTGCCATCGTCATTTTCAGCACAAGCAGCTGAATTAGTTGCTTTAACTGCAGCTTGCCATCTGTTTAAAGGTATGGCTGTAACAATTTATACAGACAGCCAGTACGCTTTCAGCACAGTGCATGTGTTTGCAAAACTGTGGGAGGAGCGTGGAATGGTGACATCATCTGGAAAGCCGGTGACTCATGCCACTCTCCTAACTGCACTACTTAGGTCACATACTGCTTGCTGAGATGCAACAGCAGGCACCTGAGAAAGAAAGGCAGATGTGGTTACACAAAGGAGCTACATTTGCAAATGATTTGTACTTATGACCACAAAAGAAACCCATATTGCCAAAAAATATGTTTAAATGGGCAGCTATTATGAGCCATGGCGTGACGCATGTCTCATCAGGGGGTATGATATCGCAATTGCAATCTATTTTTTGTCTTTATGGGTTCGATGCATATGCAAAGCAGCATTGTAGAGCATGCATGACATGTGCAAAACACAACTCACAAGGCAATTTGAGACCCCAAAGAGGCAAATTTCCAACACCACAATATCCCTTTCAAGTGATTCATATGGATTATATACAGCTGAGTAAACATGAAGGGAAGGAATTTTGTTTAGTCATAATTGATGCGTTCTCAAAATGGGTAGAATTGTTCCCCACAAAACATGCAGATGCACTTACAGTGGCTAAAGCATTGTGCAAAGACATCATTCCACGATTTGGAATACCAGAAACAGTCTATTCAGATAATGGAGCGCATTTTGTTAATACAATAGTGCAATACGTAGGAGAAGCACTACAGGTTAATCTAAAAAATCATTGTGCTTATCATCCACACAGTGCCGGATTAGTGGAAAGGATGAATGGGACAGTAAAAAACAGACTTAGAAAGACAATGGAGGAAACAGGCAGACCATGGACACATTGTGTAGATTTGGTAAAAATGTATATAAACATAACTAGTACCATGGGGTTGACACCGTATGAAACATTGTTTGGCAGAAAATACCGATTGCCATATTATGGGCAAATTTGGGATGTACCTGAGGAAGCCAATTTGGCAGATTACATGAGGAAGATGTTAGAAAGACAACGAGGGAGAGTTTCAAACACTGATGATCCCATTTCTCCACAGGATGACCCTAAAGTGGTACCTGGAGACTGGGTGTTGATAAGAAGCATCAAGAGATAACACTGGCATTCACCTAAATGGGAAGGGCCCTATCAAGTACTACTCACAACACCCACAGCTTTGAAAATTGGGGAAAGAAGTACATGGATTCATTTAACTCACTGTAAGAAAGTCATTTCTGCAGACACAGACAAACAGTAAGAACAGTAGGACAAGACTAGTAATAGTGTGTGAGCTTGGTGTTAAGATCCAGGTTAGACACGAAAGCTAGCAGAAGACATTAAGAAGCCACTGTTCTGAACATAGGTGTGCTGTAGTGTGTAGAAATGGCGAAAGAAAAAAAAACAAAAGAACGAGGGTTCCTGGACCCCATGGACAGTCCTTATTATGCTCCTTTCTTTTTCGGATTGGGCTTATTATTAAAAGCCATAAGCACGGGACATGATAATAAGGATCACATCCGCAGATTGCAGAGACCAAAAAGAAGTAACGAAGACCCCAGTCCGATAACAAATGCCACAGTACATAGGTGTGATAGGAACAATGCGTACCGATTTGGTGTACAAGCCTGCATTCCTAGAAATGCTTCTGTGGTCATCTCTGTACCATATAGTGCTCTTACCCATGGAACATGGGATGGTGACAGAGGGACTAATTACGGAAATAGTTTCTCATGGTATATGACCAATGATCAGCTAGATAAGAGATGGGAAACGTTGGTAGCCGATGAATGGAGTAGATGGACACCAAGATGGGCACAAACCGAGTGGGCTAAGTACCAGAGTCAAATTCTTAAAATGTATCAAACAGATGATAAGCTGTTTATAGAGGTGAATACCACAGAAAAGGAACCATATTCCCACCTGATATAAAGGGAGACTGTTGGTTGTTCCTCCTTTGGGTATACAAACCAGGAAAAGATCCGTATTTCCATTTTTTCCACTGTGAAACAGATAGAGTACAGCAACCAATATTGACAGAATTAAGTACGTCAAAGGGGGTGTCCATACAAGCAAAGGGGGTGTCTGTACAAGGCACAAAAGACATGAAGGCAGATGACTGGTTCCTAGTAACTACAGGAATTAGTGGACAAAATAACAATTGGCTTTTAATGGCAGAACAAGCAGGACTAGCTGCAAAGAAGGACTGTGTTGTATGTATGGGACCCAGACCTATATTACAGGTAATACCGGCAGCATTACCCAAAGACTGTCTGTTGACTGTAATGACACAGACATACATTGCAGCAAACAACAATTGTTCTAAGTGGGACAAGATCTATCCATTGACCAAATTGACTAAGATTAAACCTTTATTTTCAAGCAAAGTTGGGCATGCTAACCATACATGTGTACACTTGACAGGGACAAGTAAGACTTTGGGTAGCTTAAGCCACACTGCCTGGTGTAAGGATGTGGTCCGTAGTACTCCCACATTCAAACCTGTCAGTAGGAGTGACGTATGGTGGTGGTGTGGCGATAACAGAATTTTTGACAGACTGCCAAGAAATGTGTCAGGTTATTGTGCATTAATATCATTATTGTTACCAGTTAAAGCCATGCCCATGACACCTGAAGAAGTCATGACATATACAGCCTCTCTCATTCCTGAAGACTGGCAGAAAGGCATAGCCAGACATAAAGTAAAAAGAGATTGGAAAGGAGTGGGAGATCCAACATATATTGATGCGATAGGAGTCCCCAGAGGAGTGCCTGACGAGTATAAACTGGCTGATCAGATAGCAGCTGGATTCGAATCCTCCATCTGTTGGTGGTGTTCAATTAATAAGAACGTGGACAGAATAAACTACATCCACTACAATGTACAGAAATTAGGAAATTGGACTGAGGAAGGATTTAAGGCTGTCCATTCACAGTTAGAAGCCACGTCCCTTATGGCCTTCCAGAACCGTATTGCTCTGGATATGTTGTTGGCAGAGAAAGGAGGTGTTTGTGCCATGTTCGGAGAACAATGCTGCACATTCATTCCCAACAACACAGCTGCAGATGGCAGCCTCACTCAAGCCATCGACGGGCTGAGGACGTTGAACAGGAAGATGAAAGAGCACAGTGGAGTAAACACCGAAGGCTGGGATTGGTGGCTGGAAGGGATGGGAAAATGGAGGTCTTTGATTTCTTCACTATTAGTGTCTATAGCAGTATTTGCTGCGATTCTAACATTGTGGATGTTGTTGTATTCCATGTCTTCGAGGCCTTGTAAATAGAATGATAACCACAGCAATAGGTCCAGGACCAGGAGGGGGACCAGCTTCATATCCACTCCTGGGGCAAAACGACGACGAAGAGGAAGAGGGCTCTCATGACCTGTACCCAGACCAATGGAAGTATGATGACCCAGACACCGATGATGATGACAATGATGACATAACCTCTGGGGTGTAAGCCTGTAGAACATACCATGATGAACCTCTTAGTGAAAATCTCAAAAGAAGTGCTAAGCTAGGTGATGCCTACTATATGTTTAACAAGTGATAACAGGAGGGAAATCACCACTCAAAAACCGGTATTACTAAATCTGAAGTTTTCACTTTCTTTGGGGGGACACAAAACCACGGCTGAGTGTTTACCTGTTAGGTAGAACGATTTCTCGGCAGCGAGGTGAAGATGCTGCCCGGCCTTTATGGTGATGTGGTTGGTGATGATGAGTGACAGCTGGTGCTGATGATGAATGACAGCTGCCACTCCCGGTTGCTCCGGCACCCTCTCGTGCCTGAAGCCCGCACTTCAGGCAGGGCGCCCTCTGGTGGTGGGCCAGCAGTACCTCCTCTTCAGCGGCCCACACAACACTAGCAGCGTGTCTTGGAGATGATGTCCTCAGTGGACTTCCAGCATTTCATGCTGTCACAGGTTGTGACACCACATCATTTCTAGCTGGTCACAGCAAGAAATCCTTCTTTGAGAGATTGAAGGAGTGTTACAACCTCCTGTCAAACCTTGGCAAAGGGAATCTGAGTGAGCACACCTGTGCAGGTGCAGAGACATTCAGTCTTTCAGACTGACTGCATGTCATCAGACAGAGCACCGGTAACACTCTGTGACACATTTACTGGAAACCTCCAGCTCCTGATGCCCTGTGTCTGCACACACAGAGAGCACATGACCAAGCATCTGTGTGGAACCCAGCAGACCACCAGCAGCCTGTGCTGCCTCCACCTCAGACCAGGGGATGGAAAACACAGAGTGGTGCACTGGTCCCAGTACTGACCTCAGTACCTTCTGTACCACAAAGACTTGTCAGTTTGGCTACATGTCGATGTCCAACTCATTGCATATTTGGTAAACGTACATACAAGAAAAACAAGCTTCAGTGCACCTCTGCATGTAGTTTCCACACATCTGTATGTAGAAACAAGGCAGAGCTTCAGTTGGATGACCTCTCAAGGTCACCAGAGGACAGATACAGTTTGGCAAATGGTAGATTTGGAATCAGCACACCCAAATTGACAAAGTAAGACCATTTGCCAACTTTTTCTCACATTTGCCTGTAGGTGTCAACATTTCCAGTTTTGGCACCAGTTTACAGACAGTTTAAAGTCTCCAGTCCATCTAACCTGCATGTCTTTGGATGTGGGAGGAAGCCGGAGCACCTGGAGGGAACCCACACAAAGACGGGGAGAACACGCAAACTCCACACAGAAAGGCCACAGCTAGGAATCGATCCCATGACCTTCTTGCTGTGAGGCAACAGTGCTAACCACTAAGTCACCATGCTATTTCATCAATCATATGATTTATACAGACATGAATAAAGTGATAAGATTCAAGTGGTGTGAAGCCAAAAATCCTGCTTCCTGTTTTCATTTTTAAGAGATCTGACAATTCAGAGTTTGTCAGTGAGGTGGTAGAAATAATATGTTATGGAATAGTTTTTAGTTAATTACTTTATACAACCCCAATTCCAGTGAAGTAGGGATGTTGTATAAAATGTAAATAAAAACAGAATTCAATGATTTTCAAATCCTCTTCAACGTATATTCAACTGAATACATCACAAAGACAAGATATTTAATGTTCAAACTGAAAAACTTTATTGTTTTTGTACAAATATTTGCTCATTTTGAAATGGATGCCTGCAACACAATTCAAAAAAGCTGGAATGGAACAACAAAGATTGGGAAAGTTGATGAATGCTCAAAGAACACCTAATTGGAAACAGGTGAGTGTCATGATTGGGTATAAAAAGAGTATCCCCAGAAGGCTCAGCCATTCACAAGCAAAGATGGGGTGAGGATCACCACTTTGTGAGCAACTGCATGAAAAAATAGTCCAACAGTTTAAGAACAATGTTTCTCAACGTTCAGTTGCAAGGAATTTAGGGATTCCATCATCTACAGTCCATAATATAATCAGAAAATTCAGAGAATCTGGAGAACTTTCTACACATAGGCCGCAAGGCCGAAAACCAACACTGAATGCCCGTGACCTTCGATCCCTCAGGTGGCACTGCATTACAAACTGACATCATTGTGTAAAGGATCTTACCGCGTGGGCTCAGGAACACTTCAGAAAGCCATTGTCAGTTAACACAGTTCGTCGCTACATCTACAAGTGCAAGTTAAAACTCTACCATGCAAAGTGAAAGTCAAACATGAACAACATCCAGAAATGCCGCCGCCTTCTCTGGGCCTGAGGTCATTTAAAATGGACAGACGCAAAGTGGAAAAGTGTGCTGTGGTCTGATGAGTCCACATTTCAAATTGTTTTTGGAAATATGGATGTCGTGTCCTCTGGACAAAAGAGGAAAAAGACCATCCAGATTGTTACCAGTGCAAAGTTCAAAAGCCAGCATCTGTGATGGTATGGGGGTGTGTTAGTGCCCATGGCATGGACAACTTACACATCTGTGATGGCACCATCAATGCTGAAAGGTACATCCAGGTTTTGGAGCAACACATGACGCCATCCAAGCAACGTCTTTTTCAGGGACGTCCCTGCTTATTTCAGCAAGACAATGCCAAGCCACATTCTGCACGTGTTCCAACAGTGTGGCTTCGTAGTAAAAGAGTGCGGGTACTAGACTGGCCTGCCTGCAGTCCAGACCTGTCGCCCATTGAAAATGTGTGGCACATTATGAAGCACAAAATACAACAACGGAGACCCCGGACTGTTGAACAACTGAAGTCGTACATCAAGCAAGAATGGGAAAGAATTCCACCTACAAAGCTTCAACAATTAGTGTCCTCAGTTCCCAAACGCTTATTGAGTGTTGTTAGAAGGAAAGGTGATGTAACACAGTGGGAAACATACCACTGTCCCAGCTTTTTAGAAACCTGTTGCTGGCATCCATTTCAAAATGAGCAAATATTTGCACAAAAACAATAAAGTCTATCAGTTTGAACATTAAATATCTTGTCTTTGTGGTGTATTCAATTGAATATAGTTTGAAGAGGATTTGAAAATCATTGGATTCTGTTTTTATTTACATTTTACACAACGTCCCAACTTCATTGGAATTGGGGTTGTAACCAACACAATAAATCAATAACACTAACAACACTGTTAAACTAACATGAACCACAATGACAACATTTAAAACCCCCAAACCCCAAACTCTCATGGTGCATTAGAGCACAGTGTCCATTGTTTATTGGTTTGCTGAAATGCCAATTTCTACAAAAATATTAGTCCTTCAACTTTACATTTTCATGGTATTCATCCTTGGCCCAAAATACATAAAAAGACAAACCAGCAAATGTCAGCTCTCCCTGGTTTTTGCATGATCAAAGCCACACACACCACACACACACACACACACACACACACACACACCACACACACACACACACACACACACACACACACACACACACACACACACACACACACACCACACACACACACACACATGCAGAGGCCCCTCGGCTGTTATAATATAGATTAGAGAATGAATGACATATTTTTAACCAACATCAATCTGAAGAAGTGGCCATGCAATAAATCCTGCAACATGGATTTAGAACGTTAGCCCACAATATCAGCACTGATAGATAAACTTTATTGATCTCACAGACAACACGGTTTAACTTCACAGATGTGTCAGAACACCACAGTGAAAAATCTATTGCTGAGTTCTGGAAACAGGGAAATGATTTGCCATCAGTTGTGACAGCAACCATATTAAATCCACGTCCCCATTCAGGAGGACTAACAAAAGGCAACAGTCCGACCAGGCTGGATAATTGAAACGCAAACAAGTGATCAAAGTGCAGCTCAGCGGCTCAGGGGCTCAGCAGCGTGGTTGGTGATGTGTGGGCCTTATGTGAGACCTGTTGACTTTTTCAATTGGGGCTGTAAACCTTTGTTTGTCCATCCATCGCCAAGACGCTGTCAGTCTGATCTGAACAATTACCAGCTAAATGTGTTTGCCAGCTCAGTGAGAGTCTCTCTTCTCTGCTGCTCCAAAGAGATCAAAAGAGGAGAACCCCCCCACCCTCAACCTCACCCTCAGCCCCCAAACATACCCCACAACCCCCCTCCAACCTCTTCAGGTCCCTTTTTTTCTGTGGCATTTCAGCTGGAAAACCGACCATAAGTGATTGTTTTGACGTCTCGGTGTTTGGGACGCGGCCTTTAAGAGTGCAGAACGTCTAACAAGGGGACGTGGCCTTAAAACTGAAAGGAGAACCATCTATATATTTCAATGATGTGCTGTTGCATCCAGCGGATCAAAGAGCTGCAGGATGCCCCTCGTAACTGAAGGATTTAGGGCCCTCGTCACGTCAATGAGCGCAAATTGATGCTACTGATGCTAAACGGTTAAGTGCCTCACAAAAAGTTCTGAGGTCATTCAACTTTTGGTAGTCATCTGACCGTGACACAACCTTGACAGCTTTAGTGGTTGAGTTCTGTTGGTTTGTTTACACTTTGAGACAAATATGAGGCTCCTAAATATCTGGAAAAATTCCAAACAGTTTTTGATAAGTTCTCTTCTTCAGTCTCCAGAGTTCTTATTTTTCACTGCAAATCAGAGACAGTGGACAGAGTTCAACACTCCATTTTTGGATGCTTATGGATGATGGTAAATTTCATAGCATGCTATGAAATAATGAATAATTCATTAATTCATTCATTAATAATAGGTCAGTGAGCTTAATTGAACATTTTATAACGAGACTTAAGACTCTTCTGTTCTCGTCTGACACCATGTACCTTTATGTGAAGGGCGGTGAATTTACAACATACGCAGGTTCATATGAACCGCTCAGAATGATCAGATTAGTCACTTTGACTTTGTGCACAAAGCAGCTTTTCTCACTGCCCACAATTTTATTTTGATAAAACTGATGACAGGATTATTATTATTATTGTTGTTATTATTATTATTATTGGAGTCATCAATTCCAGCCCCTCATCTATGACATCTCGGTATTGGATCAAGTAAGAGATTGCCTGTTGGGGAGGGGACCTTGTGTGCCCCGTGGCCACTACAGGAGCCGTGAAGGCCCAACAGGAACTCTGAACACGGGACAGCTAATGGGGTTGTGGTGAAACAAAAACTCCTCAATGGCAGATCAGACGGAGCAAGTGACAGCTTGTCACTCAACGGCTGTGAAGGTGGATGAAAGCTGCAGCAGGTCTTCAGACCCTGGTTATCTGGGTTTTCCCAGCCAGATCTATCAAGGATGTGTTTGTTGGCATGCAACGGTATTCCCACATTAAACAGACCCACACACGGGCGTCTCTTGATCTACCCTGGATGTAGATTTTCTACAATGTTCTGCACACCCACAAGTCTTTTTCCGATCGGCAAAAAGTGTCAGTGGCAGGAATGCAAATCTGGAAGCCCTCTGACCCGGTGTCACCGACCGAATGGTCCCCCCTAAAATTCAGTCCCCCTGCCTTCACTGCGCATGCGTCATGTTGGAGCGTCAGCAGCGATTCACCAATTATCACCTCGTTTGTGCTTCAAACTGACTTTAGAATGATTTAAGAGGTTTTACTTTGCCATCCAATGGTTAATAATCACATTATTCCCTTTGGGTGTAGAGACTCAGACTCAGAGAGTCAAACTCAGACATGCTGCTGTGCACTCTGATCGCTTTCCTCATCTTTTATTACGAAATAATGCTGAATTTATGTGGAAATGATTGTTGGTCTGTCGCTGAGACAGATGATGACTGGAGGCAGTTTGAAGCAGAAACGAGGTGCTGTGATGCTCCAAAATGACGCATGCACAGTGACTTAAAAGACTTATAAGAGTTTTCTAAATTCAGTCTTTACACTGCAAAAAGAGCCGTCCGAATTGTTCATAATGTTCAATTTCAGGATCATACTAAGTCATTATTTTTAACATCTAAAATACTAAAACTCTATGACATTATTGAATTGCAAACAGCACTGTTTATGTGCTGATGGGGGTTGATGAGATTCGTCCAGAAATGCTGAAGTCTCTGGGTGTGGAGGGATTGTCTTGAATGAGGTGTCTCTTCAACATTGCGTTGAGGTCTGAGACAGTGCCTAAGGAGTGGCAAACTGGGGCGGTGGTCCCCATATTTAAAAAGGGGACCAGAGAGTGTGTGCCACCTACAGGGGCATCACACTATTCAGCCTCCCTGGTAAAGTCTACTCCAGGGTGCTGGAAAGGAGGGTTTGGCCAGTAGTCGAACCTCTGATTGAAGAGGAACAATGCAGGTTCCATCCTGGTCATGGAACAACCGACCAGCTCTTCACTCTCATAAGGATCCTGGAGGGTGCCTGGGAGTATGCCCATCCAGTCTACATGTGTTTTGTGGACTTGGAGAAGGCATATGATTGGGTACCCCGGGAGATACTGTGGGAAGTGCTGTGGGAGTATGGAGTGAGGGGGTCCCTTCTCAGGGCCGTCCAATCTCTGTACTTGCAAAGCAAGAGCTGTGTTCAGGTGCTCGGCAGTAAGTCAGACTCCTTTCTAGTGGAGGTTGGCCTCTGCCAGGGCTGCGCCTTGTCACCAATCCTGTTTGTGATATTCATAGACAAGATATCGAGGTGTAGTCGGGGGGGGAGGAGGGTTTCTGGTTTGGTGGGCTACGGTCTCATCACTGCTTTTTGCAGATGATGTGGTCCTGCTGGCTTTATCAGCCTGTGACCTCCAACACTCACTGGATGGGTTCACAGCTGAGTGTGAAGCAGCTGGGATGAGGATCAGCACCTCTAAATCTGAGGCCATGGTTCTCAGCAGGAAACCGATGGATTGCCTACTCCGGGTAGGGAATACAGTCTTGCCCCCAAGTGAAGGAGTTCAAGTACCTTGGGGTCTTGTTAACAAGTGAGGGGACAATGGAGTATGAGAAGGCTGGAGAATCGATGCAGCAGTGATGGTGTTACTTTTGCTCTACTGTACTGTTGTGACAAATAAAGAGCTGTGTTATGTGCAGATGCGGGTTGAGGAACGGACCAGCGTCTGACTGAACCCAGCGCTAAATAACCAGAAAGTGGTTCCAAAAACAAAACAAATTTATTTCCCTTCTGTGCACTAATTTGTGTACAACATAAATGTGCGGTTGTCTGGCGAGGTGAAGGACAGCGCGCTCTCCAGCGCCCAAATGGATCGAAGCCCGACGCTTCTGGACCCAGACTCACCGCCGAACACCCCCCAGGTGGATACGACAAACTGACTCTGTGAAGGATGGAAAAGGTGAGGTAAGTCAACAGAGCTACAACAAATATCCTTCAGAGGCACACACTATCAGCAACACATTCAGGTCTGAATTTAAGCTTTATGTAAATGAGCAGCTTCTCACAACAGGTGGAGGATCATCATTCCGTACGCCACGGTAGTGAGAAGCGAGCTGCACAATTCTCATCAATGTTCAAATATACTGCGTAACAAAATACCAAATTACTGTTAACACTTATTCAGACAATCATCACCTCTGATGTGTGCTGACAGCATGTGTCCCTCACCCGTCCTCCTTCACACGCACGATGTGTCAAACCCTGGCGCGGTCCTCAGCGTCTCACAAACGAACGTCACAAGGTCGAGTTCCCGGCAATTCTGCTCGAATCACTCATGGCTTAAATGCAGAACGCCATCTCATTATCTGCTTCAGCTGAAAGTCTTTAAGTCTGCACGTGAGCATCATCCACAGGTGCTGCAAATCATTAGGCCTGCACGTGAACATCCTCCACAAGTGCAGCCAATAATGCTGATGAGGGTGAAGGACTCTTCTGCCAGCACCTTCTCCACAGACAAAAACCCAGTTTGCATAACACCTGGAGAGCAAAGAAAAGAAAACAACACCAAAATGTCCAGGCAAACCCCCCAACACACAACAAGCTGGGCCAAAAGGCGAAGCTCTCCATCTACTGGTCAATCTTCGTTCCTATTCTCACCTATGGTCATGAGTGTTGGGTCATGACCGACAGAACTAGATTGCAGGTACAAGCGGCTGGAATGGGCTTCCTCAGGAGGGTGGCTGGTGTCTCCCTTAGAGATAGGGTGAGAAGTTCGGTCATCTGTGGGGAGCTCGAAGTAGAGCCATGCTCCTTCACGTTGAAAGGAGCCAGCTGAGGTGGTTCAGACATCTGGTAAGGATGCTTCCTGGGCGCCTCGCTAAGGAGGTGTTCCAGGCACGTCCATCTGGGAGGAGACCCCGGGTAAGACCCAGGACTGGGTGGAGACATCATATCTCCACACTGGCCTGGGAACGCCTCAGGATCCCCCAGTCAGAAGCGGTTAATGTGGCCCGGGAAAGGGAAGTCTGGGGTCCCCTGCTGGAACTGTTGCCCCGCAACTCGAACCCAGATAAGCAGTTGAAGATGAGTGATGAGAGTGAAAGTTTATGTATAAAGTCAGTAATAATTTGTTACCTGGGAACTTACAATGTTTCACAACACAGACGAGGCTATATTTTGAGGGGAACACTGGATTTAAAGACCCGCAGCATTCAAACTATAATGAAAAGATTTACAATATCAAGCAGTGGAGTCAAACTTTTGAATGGTCTGAAAGGGTAAATAAATAAATAAATATATAATCAAATCAAATCAATTTTATTTATATAGTGCCAAATCACAACAAACAGTTGCCCCAAGGTGCTTTATATTGTAAGGCAAAAGCCATACAATAATTACAGAAAAACCCCAACGGTCAAAACGACCCCCTGTGAGCAAGCACTTGGCGACAGTGGGAAGGAAAAACTCCCTTTTAACAGGAAGAAACCTCCAGCAGAACCAGGCTCAGGGAGGGGCAGTCTTCTGCTGGGACTGGTTGGGGCTGAGGGGAGAGAATCAGGAAAAAGACATGCTGTGGAAGAGAGCAGAGATCAATCACTAATGATTAAATGCAGAGTGTTGTGTGGGCCGCCAGAAGAGGAGGTACTGCTGGCCCACCACCAGAGGGCGCCCTGCCTGAAGTGCGGGCTTCAGGCACGAGAGGGCGCTGCCGCCACGGACACAGCGGGGGGTGACAGCTGTCACTCATTATCTCATGACAGCTGTCATCCATCTTCACTTCATCATTCCACTCCATAAAAACCGGACGTCATCTCCACCTCGTTGCCGAGATATCTTCTATCTGTGAAGGTAATACCTCAGCCGTGATTGTGCCGTGCACACGTTACTTTTCTATTGTGTGATATTGTTTCAGGAGACTACTCACTGTTGTCGTCTGGCGGAGAGCGGAGTGGTGACAAAGTGAAGGGCATTCACTTGTCACACCGAACAGCAGAGACAACCGGAGTTGAACTGTGTTAGAGGTGGAGGTGGAATTCCCACCATTGTGTTGTGTGGGCCGCCAGAAGAGGAGGTACTGCTGGCCCACCACCAGAGGGCGCCCTGCCTGAAGTGCGGGCTTCAGGCACGAGAGGGCGCAGCCGCCTCACAGGAGCAACCAGGGTGACAGCTGTCACGCATCACCTGCAACAGCTGTTACCCATCATCTGATCAACAGGGGAATATCAGCAGGACGACGCCTCCACCTCTTTGCCGAGATATCATTCTACCTGGAAGGTAACGTACCTCAGCTGACTGTTTTGACAGTATTTTTGTGACTTGTGCGTTGTTAGTGTGGACTACTTTTCAAACGAGAGGTGGAGGTAGCATTCCTGCTATACGGATTCTTGGGTGCAAACGCGCCCTCATTTAATTGCTTTTTGTTCCTCGCCAGCAGTATCAGGTCCGACACGCGGAGGCAGTGGCCACCTGGGAGTTCGGGACTTGGCGGTTCCAGTATTCCTGGGGTCTGGTGGTGGAGGAAATCGTGTGGTTCCGGTTCTGCTTTGGACAGGCGTCTCCTATCTTCGAGCCTGCCCACACGACATCTTTGTGAATTGACTTTTGTCCATTGTTGTAATCTGTTGTATTTGTTGTGCACATTCACAACAGTAAAGTGTTGTTATTTGACCTACTCCATTGTCCGTTCATTTGCGCCCCCTGTTGTGGGTCCGTGTACCAACACTTTCCCAACAGGATATCTCGGCCAACGTCATGGATCCCGAGGGGCGTCAACCGGCTGTTGAATGGCCAATGGAAGAACAGGGCGCACAGGCGTCCGCAGGAGGAATGATCGGTGAGTTGCAGCGGATCCTCACCGCTTTCACGGCTCGGTTGGATTTAATGACCGAGCAGAACGTCCTCCTTAACTGCAGGGTGAAGGCTCTCGCCGCGCAGGTGGAAGCGCGCCCTCAGGGCGCTGCTGCGGCTCTCCCTCCTGTCGACCCTGTGCGTAACAGTGATGTTCCACAGGTCGTTCAACGACCCCTCCCACCTTCCCCTGAATCATACATAAGCCCTCCAGAGCCATACGGGGGTTGTGTGGAGACATGCGCGGACTTTCTTATGCAGTGTTCGCTCGTCTTCGCACAACGTCCCGTCATGTACGCGACTGATGCTAGTAAGATAGCTTATGTAATTAATCTGCTTCGCGGCAAGGCACGCGCTTGGGCTACAGCGCTTTGGGAGCAAAATTCACGGCTCCTTCTGACATATGATGGGTTTGTGAGGGAGTTCAGAACAGTGTTCGATCACCCAAATAGAGGAGAGACCGCTTCAGCCGTGCTGCTGTCAATGAGACAGGGGCGCCGGAGCGCAGCTGCTTATGCATTCGACTTCCGCATCGCGGCTGCGAGGTCCGGCTGGAATAAGACTGCCCTCCGCGCCGCCTTCGTAAACGGACTGTCATTGGTCCTGAAGGAGCTCCTGGTGGCCAAGGACGAACCGCGGGATTTAGACGGGCTTATTGATCTCGTTATACGATTAGACAATCGGTTAGAGGAACGCCGTCGGGAGCGAGGCGAAGGACGTGACCGGATACGCGCCGCCCCTCTCCCTTCCGGGTTCGAAAAGGGGCCGCTCTCCCCACGCTCCACAGCCGCAGCGCTTTGTGGGGCAACAGCTCCCCCTGTTGACGTTGTTAGGGAAACGCACAGGGCCAAAATGGGGAGGCTGATCCGTGGAGAGTGTTTTCTCTGCAGCTCAACAGAGCACACACAGAGAGACTGCCCCAAACGGCCAAAATGACAACACTCGCCCTTAGAGACTGGGCTAAGGGGGGGTCAAGACATTCAAGTGAGACACACACAAATTGCCACACGACTCCCAGTCACAATCCTGAGCGGGGATTTAACCCTTCAAGCCCGAGCACTGCTGGACACGGGGTCAGAAGGGAATCTGCTAGACAGCAGATGGGCAAAGGAGGTAGGGCTCCCTCTGGTGGCGCTTCCTACGCCATTGCAGGTGCGGGCACTAGATGGCACCCTCCTCCCTTTACTCACACACAAGACACAACCAGTAACTCTGGTGGTGTCTGGAAACCACCGGGAGGAGATTGAGTTTTTTGTAACTCCTTCTACCTCCCGCGTGATTTTGGCATCCCATGGATGTTAAAGCACAATCCCCGGATCGATTGGCCGTCTGGGGTGGTGGTTCAGTGGAGTGAAACCTGCCATCGGGTGTGTTTAGGATCCTCGGTTCCTCCCGGTTCCCAGGCTAAGGAGGAGGTCAAAGTCCCTCCCAATCTGACGGCAGTACCGGTTGAGTACCACGATCTTGGTGATGTCTTCAGCAAGGATCTGGCACTCACCCTTCCCCCGCACCGTCCGTACGATTGTGCCATTGATTTGGTTCCAGGCGCTGAGTTCCCGTCCAGCAGGCTGTACAACCTCTCACGACCTGAGCGCGAATCAATGAAGACCTACATCCGGGACTCATTAGCTGCCGGGCTGATCCGGAACTCCACCTCCCCGATGGGGGCAGGTTTCTTTTTTGTGGGCAAGAATGATGGCGGACTTCGTCCATGTATTGATTACAGGGGGCTGAATGAGATTACGGTTCGCAACCGATACCCGTTGCCATTATTAGATTCCGTGTTCACCCCCCTGCATGGAGCCAAAATCTTTACTAAGCTGGATCTTAGAAATGCGTATCACCTGGTTCGGATCCGGAAGGGAGACGAATGGAAGACGGCATTCAGCAGGAGGTGTGGTTATCCACAAAGGACATTCCCCTCAAGGTGGACTCCCCCAAGCTACAGGACCGTTACATCGGCCCATTTAAGATCCTTAAGGTCATCAGTCCAGCCGCGGTGAGGCTTCAGCTTCCGGCCTCACTGCGGATCCATCCTGTGTTTCACGTGTCCCGGATAAAACCACATCACACCTCACCCCTCTGTACTCCGGGTCCGGCACCGCCTCCTGCCCGGATCATCGATGGCGAGCCGGCTTGGACTGTACGCCGGCTTTTGGATGTCCGTAGGATGGGCCGGGGCTTCCAGTATTTGGTGGACTGGGAGGGGTACGGCCCCGAAGAACGCTCCTGGGTGAAGAGGAGCTTCATCCTGGAACCGGCCCTCCTGGCCGATTTCTACCGCCGCCACCCGGACAAGCCTGGTCGGGCGCCAGGAGGCGCCCGTTGAGGGGGGGGGGTCCTGTTGTGTGGGCCGCCAGAAGAGGAGGTACTGCTGGCCCACCACCAGAGGGCGCCCTGCCTGAAATGCGGGCTTCAGGCACGAGAGGGCGCAGCCGCCTCACAGGAGCAGCCAGGGTGACAGCTGTCACGCATCACCTGCAACAGCTGTTACCCATCATCTGATCAACAGGGGAATATCAGCAGGACGACGCCTCCACCTCTTTGCCGAGATATCGTTCTACCTGGAAGGTAACATACCTCAGCTGACTGTTTTGGCAGTATTTTTGTGACTTGTGCGTTGTTAGTGTGGACTACTTTTCCAACGAGAGGTGGAGGTAGCATTCCTGCTATACGGATTCCTGGGTGCAAACGCGCCCTCATTTAATTGCTTTTTGTTCCTCGCCAGCAGTACCAGGTCCGACACGCGGAGGCAGTGGCCACCTGGGAGTTCGGGACTTGGCGGTTCCAGTATTCCTGGGGTCTGGTGGCGGAGGAAATCGTGTGGTTCCGGTTCTGCTTTGGACAGGCGTCTCCTATCTTCGAGCCTGCCCACACGACATCTTTGTGAATTGACTTTTGTCCATTGTTGTAATCTGTTGTATTTGTTGTGCACATTCACAACAGTAAAGTGTTGTTATTTGACCTACTCCATTGTCCGTTCATTTGCGCCCCCTGTTGTGGGTCCGTGTACCTACAATTTCCCAACACGTTGTTACTGGGTGTTCACGCACCCACATTTCACTGTTTTTGCTCCTCGCCAGCAGTACCAGATCCGACATTCAAAGACGGTGGCCACCTGGGGACTCGGGTCTTGGCGGCTCCAGTATTCTCCGGGTTCGGTGGTGGAGGAAATCGTGTGGTTCCGGTTCCTCTCAGGACAGATGTCTTCTATCCTCGAACCTGCCCACACGTCACCTTTGTGGATTGACTGTTTGCAAAATTCTGTAATCCTCTGTATTTTGGTTGTGCTCATTCACAACAGTAAAGTGTTCATATTCGACTCTTTCATTGTCCATTCAGTTACGCCCCCTGTTGTGGGTCCGTGTCACTACACTTTCCCAACACAGAGTGGTGCATACAGAGCAAAAAGAGAAAGAAACACTCAGTGCATCATGGGAACCCCCCAGCAGTCTAAGTCTATAGCAGCATAACTAAGGGATGATTCAGGGTCACCTGATCCAGCCCTAACTATAAGCTTTAGCAAAAAGGAAAGTTTTAAGCCTAATCTTAAAAGTAGAGAGGGTGTCTGTCTCCCTGATCTGAATTGGGAGCTGGTTCCACAGGAGAGGAGCCTGAAAGCTGAAGGCTCTGCCTCCCATTCTACTCTTACAAACCCTAGGAACTACAAGTAAGCCTGCAGTCTGAGAGCGAAGCGCTCTATTGGGGTGATATGGTACTACGAGGTCCCTAAGATAAGATGGGACCTGATTATTCAAAACCTTATAAGTAAGAAGAAGAATTTTAAATTCTATTCTAGAATTAACAGGAAGCCAATGAAGAGAGGCCAATATGGGTGAGATATGCTCTCTCCTTCTAGTCCCCGTCAGTACTCTAGCTGCAGCATTTTGAATTAACTGAAGGCTTTTCAGGGAACTTTTAGGACAACCTGATAATAATGAATTACAATAGTCCAGCCTAGAGGAAATAAATGCATGAATTAGTTTTTCAGCATCACTCTGAGACAAGACCTTTCTAATTTTAGAGATATTGCACAAATGTAAAAAAGCAGTCCTACATATTTGCTTCATATGCGCATTGAAGCACATATCCTGATCAAAAATGACTCCAAGATTTCTTACAGTATTACTAGAGGTCACGGTAATGCCATCCAGAGTAAGGATCTGGTTAGACACCATGTTTCTAAGATTTGTGGGGCCAAGTACAATAACTTCAGTTTTATCTGAGTTTAAAAGCAGGAAATTAGAGGTCATCCATGTCTTTATGTCTGTAAGACAATCCTGCAGTTTAGCTAATTGGTGTGTGTCCTCTGGCTTCATGGATAGATAAAGTTGGGTATCATCTGCGTAACAATGAAAATTTAAGCAATACTTTCTTAGGATTAGCAGCAATCTTCCACTCCAGCTTATTAATGAATCACAAACCCAGACAGAGCTTTAATTCATTTGAAAGCTTGACTCTTAGTCTTGTCCATCCAAATTGGAAGTCCCAAAAACCAGTTTTATCTGTTGTTATCTATCATCTACCTGGTCGTTACTGTGAGTTTCTCTGTGAATTTTCGGACCTTTTGTCTGACTTAGTGCTTAGCTCAGATAAGATAATTATAGTGGGCGATTTTAACATCCACACAGATGCTGAGAATGACAGCCTCAACACTGCATTTAATCTATTGTTAGACTCGATTGGCTTTGCTCAAAATGTAAATGAGTCCACCCACCACTTTAATCATACCTTAGATCTTGTTCTGACTTATGGTATGGAAATTGAAGACTTAACAGTATTCCCTCTGATCATTTCTTAATAACATTTACATTTACTCTGATGGACTACCCAGCAGTGGGGAATAAGTTTCATTACACTAGAAGTGTTTCAGAAAGCGCTGTAACTAGGTTTAAGGATATGATTCCTTCTTTATGTTCTCCAATGCCATATACCAACACAGGGCAGAGTAGCTACCTAAACTCTGTGAGTGAGATAGATTATCTTGTCAATAGTTTTATATCCTCTTTGAGGACAACCTTGGATGCTGTAGCTCCTCTGAAAAAGAGAACCTTAAATCAGAAGTGCCTGACTCCGTGGTATAACTCACAAACTCGCAGCTTAAAGCAGATAACCCGTAAGTTGGAGAGGAAATGGCGTCTCACTAATTTAGATCTTCACTTAGCCTGGAAAAAGAGTCTGTTGCTCTATAAAAAAGCCCTCCGTAAAGCTAGGACATCTTACTACTCATCACTAATTGAAGAAAATAAGAACAACCCCAGGTTTCTTTTCAGCACTGTAGCCAGGCTGACAAAGAGTCAGAGCTCTATTGAGCCGAGTATTCCTTTAAGTTTAACTAGTAATGACTTCATGACTTTCTTCGCTGATAAAATTTTAACTATTAGAGAAAAAATTATTCATAACCATTCCAAAGACATATCGTTCTCTTTGGCTGCTTTCAGTGATGCCGGTATTTGGTTAGACTGTTTCTCTCAGATTGTTCTGTCTGAGTTATTTTCATTAGTTACTTCCTCCAAACCATCAACATCTCTATTAGACCCCATTCCTACCAGGCTGCTCAAGGAAGCCCTACCATTATTTAATGCTTCGATCTTAAATATGATCAATCTGTCTTTATTAGTTGGCTATGTACCACAGGCTTTTAAGGTGGCAGTAATTAAACCATTACTTAAAAAGCCATCACTTGACCCAGCTATCTTAGCTAATTATAGTCCAATCTCCAACCTTCCTTTTCTCTCAAACATTCTTGAAAGGGTAGTTGTAAAACAGCTAACTGATCATCTGCAGAGGAATGGTCTATTTGAAGAGTTTCAGTCAGGTTTTAGAATTCATCATAGTACAGAAACAGCATTAGTGAAGGTTACAAATGATCTTCTTATGGCCTCAGACAGTGGACTCATCTCTGTACTTGTTCTGTTAGACCTCAGTGCTGCTTTTGATACTGTTGACCATAAAATTTTATTACAGAGATTAGAGCATAGTATAGGTATTAAAGGCACTGCGTTGCAGTGGTTTGAATCATATTTATCTAATAGATTACAATTTGTTCATGTTAATGGGGAATCTTCTTCACAGACTAAGGTCAATTATGGAGTTCCACAAGGTTCTGTGCTAGGACCAATTTTATTCACTTTATACATGCTTCCCTTAGGCAGTATTATTAGACAGCATTGCTTAAATTTTCATTGTTACGCAGATGATACCCAGCTTTATCTATCCATGAAGCCAGAGGACACACACCAATTAGCTAAACTGCAGGATTGTCTTACAGACATAAACACATGGATGACCTCTAATTTCCTGCTTTTAAACTCAGATAAAACTGAAGTTATTGTACTTGGCCCCACAAATCTTAGAAACATGGTGTCTAACCAGATCCTTACTCTGGATGGCATTACCCTGACCTCTAGTAATACTGTGAGAAATCTTGGAGTCATTTTTGATCAGGATATGTCATTCAATGCGTATATTAAACAAATATGTAGTACTGCTTTTTTGCATTTGCGCAATATCTCTAAAATTAGAAAGGTCTTGTCTCAGAGTGATGCTGAAAAACTAATTCATGCATTTATTTCCTCTAGGCTGGACTATTGTAATTCATTATTATCAGGTTGTCCTAAAAGTTCCCTGAAAAGCCTTCAGTTAATTCAAAATGCTGCAGCTAGAGTACTGACAGGGACTAGAAGGAGAGAGCATATCTCACTCATACTGGCTTCTCTTCATTGGCTTCCTGTTAATTCTAGAATAGAATTTAAAATTCTTCTTCTTACTTATAAGGTTTTGAATAATCAGGTCCCATCTTATCTTAGGGACCTCATAGTACCATATCACCCCAACAGAGTGTTTCGCTCTCAGACTGCAGGCTTACTTGTAGTTCCTAGGGTTTTTAAGAGTAGAATGGGAGGCAGAGCCTTCAGCTTTCAGGCTCCTCTCCTCTGGAACCAGCTCCCAATTCGGATCAGGGAGACAGACACACTCTCTACTTTTAAGATTAGGCTTAAAACTTTCCTTTGTGCTAAAGCTTATAGTTAGGGCTGGATCAGGTGACCCTGAACCATCACTTAGTATTGTTGCTATAGACTTAGACTGCTGGGGGTTCCCATGATGCACTGTGTGTTTCTTTCTCTTTTTGCTCTGTATGCACCACTCTGCATTTAATCATTAGTGATTGATCTCTGCTCCCCTCCACAGCATGTCTTTTTCCTGATTCTCTCCCCCAGCCCCAACCAGTCCCAACAGAAGACTGCCCCTCCCTGAGCCTGGTTCTGCTGTAGGTTTCTTCCTGTTAAAAGGGAGTTTTTCCTTCCCACTGTCGCCAAGTGCTTGCTCACAGGGGGTCGTTTTGACCGTTGGGGTTTTTCCGTAATTATTGTATGGCTTGCAATATAAAGCGCCTTGGGGCAACTGTTTGTTGTGATTTGGCGCTATATAAATAAAATTGATTTGATTTGATTTCTAATAATACTGCCTAAGGGAAGCATGTATAAAGTGGAAGCATTAACTAATGGTAGGGCTTTCTTGAGCAGCCTGGTAGGAATGGGGTCTAATAGACATGTTGGTGGTTTGGAGGAAGTGACTAATGAAAATAACTCAGATAGAACAATCTGAGAGAAAGAGTCTAGCCAAATACCAGCATTACTGAAGGCAGCCAAACATAAAGATATGTCTTTTGATGGTTATGAATAATTTTTTCTCTAATAGTTAAAATTTTATTTGCAATGTTAAAGGAATACTCGGCTCAATAGAGCTCTGACTCTTTGTCAGCCTGGCTACAGTGCTGAAAAGAAACCTGGGGTTGTTCTTATTTTCTCAATTAGTGATGAATAGTAAGATGTCCTAGCTTTACGGAGGGCTTTTTTATAGAGCAACATACTCTTTTTCCAGGCTAAGTGAAGATCTTCTAAATTAGTGAGTCGCCATTTCCTCTCCAGCTCACGGGTTATCTGCTTTAAGCTGCGAGTTTGTGGGTTATACCACGGAGTCAAGTATTTCTGATTTAAGGCTCTCTTTTTCAGAGGAGCTACAGCATCCAAAGTTGTGCTCAATGAGGATGTAAAGCTATTGACAAGATAATCTATCTCACTCACAGAGTTTAGGTAGCTACTCTGCACTGTGTTGGTATATGGCATTGAAGAACATAACAAAGAAGGAATCATATCCTTAAACCTAGTTACAGCGCTTTCAGAAAGACTTCTACTGTAATGAAACTTATTCCCCACTGCTGGGTAGTCCATTAAAGTAAATGTAAATTTTATTAAGAAATGATCAGACAACATGGGGGTTTTCAGGGAATACTGTTAAGTCTTCAATTTCTATGCCATATGTCAGAACAAGATCTAAGATATGACTAAAGTGGTGGGTGGACTCATTTACATTTTGAGCGAAGCCAATTGAGTCTAATAATAGATTAAATGCAGTGTTGAGGCTGTCATTCTCAGCATCTATGTGGATGTTAAAATCACCCACTATAATTATCTTATCTGAGCTAAGCACTAAGTCAGACAAATGGTCTGAAAATTCACAGAGAAACTCACAGTAACGACCAGGTGGATGATAGATAACAATAAATAAAACTGGTTTTTGAGACTTCCAATTTGGATGGACAGGACTAAGAGTCAAGCTTTCAAATGAATTAAAGCTCTGTCAGGGGTCTTTGATTAATTAATAAGCTGGAATGGAAGATTGCTGCTAATCCTCCTCCTCGGCCCTTGCTACGAGCATTCTGGCAGTTAGTGTGAATCGGGGGTGTTGACTCATTTAAACTAACATATTCATCCTGCTGTAACCAGGTTTCTGTAAGGCAGAATAAATCAATATGTTGATCAATTATTATATCATTTACTAACAGGGACTTAGAAGAGAGAGACCTAATATTTAATAAACCACATTTAACTGTTTTAGTCTGTGGTGCAGTTGAAGGTGCTATATTATTTTTCTTTTTGAATTTTTATGCTTAAATAGATTTTTGATGGTTATTGGTGGTCTGGGAGCAGGCACCGTCTCTACGGGGATGGGGTAATGAGGGGATGGCAGGGGGAGAGAAGCTGCAGAGAGGTGTGTAAGACTACAACTCTGCTTCCTGGTCCCAACCCTGGACAGTCACGATTTGGAGGGTTTAATAAAATTGGCCAGATTTCTAGACATGAGAGCTGCTCCATCCAAAGTGGGATGGATGCCGTCTCTCCTAACAAGACCAGGTTTTCCCCAGAAGCTTTGACAATTATAATGAAGCACACCTCATTTTTTGGACACCACTCAGACAGCCAGCAATTCATGGAGAACATGCGGCTAAACATGTCACTCCCGGTCCGATTGGGGAGGGGCCCAGAGAAAACTACAGAGTCCGACATTGTTTTTGCAAAGTTACACACTGATTCAATATTAATTTTAGTGACCTCCGATTGACGTAACCGGGTGTCATTACTGCCGACGTGAATTACAATCTTACCAAATTTACGCTTAGCCTTAGCCAGCAGTTTCAAATTTCCTTCAATGTCGCCTGCTCTGGCCCCCAGAAGACATTTCACTATGGTTGCTGGTGTCGCTAACACATTTCTCAAAACAGAGTTGCCAATAACCAGAGTTTGATCCTCGGCGGGTGTGTCGCCGAGTGGGGAAAGACGGTTAGAAATGTGAACGGGTTGGTGGTGTACAGGGGGTTTCTTTTTAGAACTATGCTTCTTCCTCACAGTCACCCAGCCGGCCTGCTTTCCCGACTGCTCGGGATCTGCTGGGGGACAGCTAAAGGCGGCTAAGCTACCTTGGTCCGCACCAACTACAGGGGCCTGGCTAGCTGTAGGATTTTCCAAGGTGCAGAGCCGAGTCTCCAATTCGCCCAGCCTGGCCTCCAAAGCTACGAATAAGCTACACTTATTACAAGTACCGTTACTGCTAAAGAAGGCCGAGGAATAACTAAACATTTCACACCCAGAGCAGAGAAGTGCGGGAGAGACAGGAGAAGCCGCCATGCTAAATCGGCTAAGAGCTAGTAGATGTGCTAAGCTAGCGGATTCCTAAAAATACACAAAGTGAATAATGTGAAAATAATTTAGAGGTGATTCAGCAGAGGGAGTGCTTTAATTAAGGCACGTGAAGATTACATTGTGAAATAAATTGTTATCTAGTTATCTGGATCAATCTAACTACGCAGATTAAACAGCTGACAGATACAGCAAAACACCGCTGTGCTCCGGAATATATATATATATATATATGAGGTCTGTCAATAAAGTATAGGTCCTTTTTATTTTTTTCAAAAACTATATGGATTTCATTCATATGTTTTTACGTCAGACATGCTTGAACCCTCGTGCGCATGCGTGAGTTTTTCCACGCCTGTCGGTGACGTCATTCGCCTGTGAGCATTCCTTGTGGGAGGAGTCGTCCAGCCCCTCGTCAGAATTCCTTTGTCTGAGAAGTTGCTGAGAGACTGGCTTGATCAAAATTTTTTCTAAACCTGTGAGACACATCGAAGTGGACACGGTTCGAAAAATTAAGCTGGTTTTCAGTGAAAATTTTAACGGCTGATGAGAGATTTTGAGGTGATTCTGTCGCTTTAAGGACTTCCCACGGTGCGAGACATCGCTCAGCGGTCTCAGCCGCCGTCGTCAGCCTGTTTCAAGCTGAAAACCTCCACATTTCAGGCTCTATTGATCCAGGACGTCGTGAGAGAACAGAGAAGTTACAGAAGAAGTCGGTTTCAGCATTTTATCTGGATATTTCACTGTTAAAGGAGATTTTTTTTAATGAAACACGTGCGGACGGGTCCGCGCGTCGGGACGCAGCCGGCGCGGTGCGGCGGCACAGGAAAAACACCTCCGTGTTGATAACCATTTGTAAAATCCAGGCGGCTTTTGATGGCTTTCAGTGGAGTGAGTATATGAGAAATTGTTTAACAGCTGGACATGTTCCAACTTGTCCTTAAGGCTTCCAACAGAGGTGTTTTTCCTGTGGCGGAGCGTCGCAGCGGCTGCGAGCCGACGCTGCAATCCGTCCACACATCTTTCATTAAAAAAATCTCCTTTAACAGTGGAATATCCAGATAAAATGCTGAAACCGACTTCTTCTGAAACTTCTCTGTTCTCTCACGACGTCCTGGATCAATAGAGCCTGAAATGTGGAGGTTTTCAGCTTGAACAGGCTGATGACGCCGCCTGAGAGCGCTGCACGACGTCTCGCACCGTGGGAAGTCCTTAAAGCGACAGTATCACCTCAAAATCTCTCATCAGCCGTTAAAATTTTCACCGAAAACCAGCTTAATTTTTTGAACCGTGTCCACTTCGATGTGTCTCACAGGTTTAGAAAAAATTTTGATCAAACAAAGCGCCAGTCTCTCAGCAACTTCTCAGAGAAAGGAATTCCGACGAGGGGCTGGACGACTCCTCCCACAAGGAGTGCTCAAAGGCGAATGACGTCACCGACAGGCGTGGAAAAACTCACGCATGTGCACGAGGGTTCAAGCATGTCTGACGTAAAAACATATGAATGTAGTTTTTGAAAAAATAAAAAGGACCTATTCTTTATTGACAGACCTCGTATATATATATATATATATATATATATCCACTATAGGCCATCTCTGACTCGAGGGGAAGCTATGTGACAGTGACAGGGGATCTGTACGGCACTCGATTGGTACTAGCAAATGTATATGGTCCACAATGGGATGATCCTCTTTTCTTTTCCAATTTTATAGCAGCCCTCCCAGATTTGAATGATCGCCAGTTGATATTGGGGGGAATTTTAATTGTGTGTTGGACCCTTATCTGGACCGGTCAAACCCAAGGCCCAATAGTAAGATTTCAAAGGCAGGTGCTATTATTAAGACTTTTGCTGAATCCTTTGCACTTTTTGATCCCTGGAGAAAAGAAAATCCAGCGATGAAGCAAAATGTGTTTTTTTCCCCAGTACATCATTCATATGCAAGGACAGACTTTTTTCTTCTCGACAGCAGGATCCTTCCTACAGTCTGGGAGTGCCAATATAACAGCATTGTCATATCTGATCGTGGCCCGGTACAGCTAGACAGAATCTTTTACGGATGCCCTCGACCCCGACGTACCTGGCGGTTTGACCCCCTGTTGCTAACCAAAGACTCGTTTAAAAAATTCCTTTCACAACAAATAGATATTGTTGGGTATTTTCTCCTCCAAACATTTTTTAAAACCTTTAACAAGACAAACAGAGTCAAGAAACACCAGTGAGACAGAAAATCAAATATTACGCGCGGAGTGCGGCCAGGCTGTACACCAAGGCTACACTAAAGTCTGGCCTGCTTTTCCGCTCTTTTTATTAAGAGACGCCCTCATCACATAAACAAGAAACTTGTCCTAAGGGTGGGGGTAATGACGCAAGACAAGTTTCTTCCCATAACATAAACGCATACGTCAAGTGCAGCTGTAAGGAAGAACACTTCAGGTCAGCACATCTCGTTCGTCTGTTGCAGGTATCAGCTGTTCTGCATCTGCCTGAAGTGTCCTGTCTTCCACACTCCTTCACACTAAACACCACATCACAATAGTCAAAACGTTCTCTTGCTCCCAGTCGTTAGAGGCTGCGAAAACAAAGTTATGTTATAACAATAAGTACATCCAGTCCTTCATTCCCAGCTCAGATTGACCCCAGAGTGCTAAAACAAAATTGAATTCTCAGGATTGCATTAAGACAGGTGCAAAACAGCACATCTCCGTTCTCATGAGAAAGAAGACAAAGCTAAAACAAGGTTGAATAACACGTACGTTCTCAGGGTGAAGTGCAAAACAGCACAACACCGTTCTCATGAGAAAGAAGACAAAGCTAAACAAGGTTGAATAACACATACATTCTCAGGGTGAAGTGCAAAACAGCACAACACCGTTCTCATGAGAAAGAAGACAAATGTACAAACGTTTAACAGTGATAACATATATACAAAATCTTTAACATTCCCCTCCTGTTTATCGCCTGTTAAACATACAGTAGGCATCACTCAGCTTAGCACTTCTTTTTGAGATTTTCACTAAGAGGTTCATCATGGTATGTTTTCTCTATAGGCTTACACCCCAGAGGTGATGTCATCATTGTCACCATCATCGGTGTCTGGGTCATCATACTTCCATTGGTCTGGGTACAGGTCAGGAGAGCCATCGTCCTCCTTGTCGTCATCTGTCCCCAGAAGTGGATATGATGCTGGACCCCCTCCTGGTCCTGGACTTATTGCTGTGGTTATCATTCTATTTACAAGGCCTCGGAGACATGGAATACAACAACATCCACACAATGTTAGAATTGCAGCAAATACTGCTATAGACACTAATAGTGAAGAAATCAAAGACCTCCATTTTCCCATCCCTTCCAGCCACCAATCCCAGCCTTCGGTGTTTACTCCACTGTGCTCTTTCATCTTCCTGTTCAACGTTCTCAGCCCGTCAATGGCTTGAGTGAGACTGCCGTCTGCAGCTGTGTTGTTGGGAATGAATGTGCAGCATTGTTCTCCGAACATGGCACAAACACCTCCTTTCTCTGCCAACAACATATCCAGAGCAATGCGATTCTGGAAGGCCATAAGGGACGTGGCTTCTAACTGTGAATGGACAGCCTTAAATCCTTCCTCAGTCCAATTTCCTAATTTCTGTACATTGTAGTGGATGTAGTTTATTCTGTCCACGTTTTTATTAATGGAGCACCACCAACAGATGGAAGATTCGAATCCAGCTGCTATTTGATTAACCAGTTTATACTCGTCAGGCACTCCCCTGGGGACTCCTATTGCGTCAATATATGTTGGATTTCCCACTCCTTTCCAATCTCTTTTCACTCTATGTCTGGCTACGTCTTTCTGCCAATCTTCAGGAATAAGAGAGGCTGCATATGTCGTAACGTCTTCAGGGGTCATGGGTATGGCTTCAACTGGTAACAATAATGATATTAATGCACAATAACCTGACACATTTCGTGGCAGTCTGTCAAAGATTCTGTTATCCCCACACCACCACCATACGTCACTCCTCCCGACAGGTTTGAATGTGGGAGTACTATGGACCACATTCTTACACCAGGCGGTGTGGTTTAAGCTACCCAAAGTCTTACTTGTCCCTGTCAAGTGTACACATGTATGGTTAGCATGCCCAACTTTGCTTGAGAATAAAGGTTTAATCTTAGTCAATTTGGTCACTGGATAGATCTTGTCCCACTTAGAACAGTTGTTGTTTGCCGCAATGTATGTCTGTGTCAGTAGACAGTCTTTGGGTAATGCTGCCGGTATTACCTGTAATATAGGTCTGGGTCCCATACACACAACACAGTCCTTCTTTGCTGCTAGTCCTGCTTGTTCTGCCATTAAAAGCCAATTGTTATTTTGTCCACTAATTCCTGTAGTTACTAGGAACCAGTCATCTGCCTTTATGTCTTTTGTGCCTTGTACAGACACCCCCTTTGCTTGTATGGGCACCCCCTTTGACGTACTTAAGTCGGTCAATATTGGTTGCTGTACTCTATCTGTTTCACAGAGGAAGAAATGGAAATACGGATCTTTTCCTTGTTTGTATACCCAAAGGAGGAACAACCAACAGTCTCCCTCTATATCAGGTGGGAATATGGTTCCTTTTTCTGTGGTATTCACCACTATAGACAGCTTATCATCTGTTTGATACATTTTGAGACTTTGACTCTGGTACTTAGCCCACTCGGTTTGTGCCCATCTTGGTGTCCATCTACTCCATTCATCGGCTACCAACGTTTCCCATCTCCTATCTTGTTGATCGTTGGTCATATACCATGAGAAACTATTTCCGTAATTAGTCCCTCTGTCACCATCCGGCATTCCATGGATAAGAGCACTATATGGTACAGAGATGATCACAGAAGTATTTCTAGGAATGCAGGCCTGTACACCAAATCGGTATGCATTATTCCCATCACAGCTATGTACTGTGGCATTGATTATCGGACTGGGGTCTTTGTTACTTCTTTTTGGTCTCTGCAATCTGTGGATGTGATCCGTATTATCATGTCCCGTGCTCATGGCTTTTAATAATAATACCAATTCAAAAAAGAAAAGTAGCATAACAAGGACTGTCCGTGGGGTCCAGAAACCCCCTTTCTTTTTATCTTTTTCTTTCGCCATTTCTGCACACTACAGCACACCTATGTTCAGAACAGTGGCTTCTTAATGTCTTCTGCTAGCTTTCGTGTCTAACCTGGATCTTAACACCAAGCTCACACACTATTACTAGTCTTGTCCTACTGTTCTTACTGTTTGTCTGTGTCTGCAGAAATGACTTTCTTACAGTGAGTTAAATGAATCCATGTACTTCTTTCCCCAATTTTCAAAGCTGTGGGTGTTGTGAGTAGTACTTGATAGGGCCCTTCCCATTTAGGTGAATGCCAGTGTTTTCTCTTGATGCTTCTTATCAACACCCAGTCTCCAGGTACCACTTTAGGGTCCTCCTGTGGAGAAATGGGATCATCAGTGTTTGGAACTCTCCCTCGTTGTCCTTCTAACATTTTTCTCATGTAATCCGCCAAATTGGCTTCCTCAGGTACATCCCAAATTTGTCCATAATATGGCAATCGATATTTTCTGCCAAACAATGTTTCATACGGTGTCAACCCCATGGTACTAGTTATGTTTATATACATTTTTACCAAATCTACACAATGTGTCCATGGTCTGCCTGTTTCCTCCATTGTCTTTCTAAGTCTGTTTTTTACTGTTCCATTCATCCTTTCCACTAATCCGGCGCTTTGTGGATGATAAGCACAATGATTTTTGAGATTAACCTGTAGTGCTTCTCCTACGTATTGCACTATTGCATTAACAAAATGCGCTCCGTTATCTGAATAGACTGTTTCTGGTATTCCAAATCGTGGGATGATGTCTTTGCATAATGCTTTAGCCACTGTAAGTGAATCTGCATGTTTTGTAGGGAACAATTCTACCCATTTTGAGAAGGCATCAATTATGACTAAACAAAATTCCTTCCCTTCATGTTTACTCAGCTGTATATAATCCATATGAATCACTTGAAAGGGATATTGTGGTGTTGGAAATTTACCTCTTTGGGGTCTCAAATTGCCTTGTGAGTTGTGTTTTGCACATATCATGCATGCTCTACAATGCTGTTTTGCATATGCATCGAACCCATAAAGACAAAAAATAGATTGCAATTGCGATATCATACCCCCTGATGAGACATGCGTCACGCCATGGCTCATAATAGCTGCCCATTTAAACATATTTTTTGGCAATATGGGTTTCTTTTGTGGTCATACGTACAAGTCATTTGCATACGTAGCGCCTTTAGCTATCCACATTTGTTTTTCTCTGTCTGTTGCCTGCTGTTGCATATCAGCAAGCAGTGTACGACCTATATACAAATCTGGAGTTGTTTCCTGTATAACAAAAATAGAAGAAGCTGCTGCTGCCTCTTTTGCTACTCTGTCAGCAAAATCATTTCCTTTTGAAACACTGTCAGAGCCTTTACCTGAGGATGGTGAGCCGCACAATTGTCTTGATGTAGCAACAGTTTGTACAAAAGCACGCCCAGACCTCCGGGACACACCCATCCCAAACAGTACAATCGTGTATGTGGATGGTTCTTCCACCAAAAATGCTTATGGACAAACACAATCTGGATATGCTGTCGTCACAAATTCAGAAGTATTAGATTCTGCTTCATTGCCATCGTCATTTTCAGCACAAGCAGCTGAATTAGTTGCTTTAACTGCAGCTTGCTATCTGTTTCAAGGTACGGCCGTATCAATTTATACAGACAGCCAGTACGCTTTCAGCACAGTGCATGTGTTTGCAAAACTGTGGGAAGAGCGTGGAATGGTGACATCATCTGGAAAGCCAGTGACTCATGCCACTCTCCTAACTGCCCTACTGCAAGCTGTGAAGTTGCCTTAACAAATTGCTATATGCAAATGTGCGGCTCACACTAAAGGCTCTGACAGTGTTTCAAAAGGAAATGATTTTGCTGACAGAGTAGCAAAAGAGGCAGCAGCAGCTTCTTCTATTTTTGTTATACAGGAAACAACTCCAGATTTGTATATAGGTCGTACACTGCTTGCTGATATGCAACAGCAGGCAACAGACAGAGAAAAACAAATGTGGATAGCTAAAGGCGCTACGTATGCAAATGACTTGTACGTATGACCACAAAAGAAACCCATATTGCCAAAAAATATGTTTAAATGGGCAGCTATTATGAGCCATGGCGTGACGCATGTCTCATCAGGGGGTATGATATCGCAATTGCAATCTATTCCTTCCCTTCATGTTTACTCAGCTGTATATAATCCATATGAATCACTTGAAAGGGATATTGTGGTGTTGGAAATTTACCTCTTTGGGGTCTCAAATTGCCTTGTGAGTTGTGTTTTGCACATATCATGCATGCTCTACAATGCTGTTTTGCATATGCATCGAACCCATAAAGACAAAAAATAGATTGCAATTGCGATATCATACCCCCTGATGAGACATGCGTCACGCCATGGCTCATAATAGCTGCCCATTTAAACATATTTTTTGGCAATATGGGTTTCTTTTGTGGTCATACGTACAAGTCATTTGCATACGTAGCGCCTTTAGCTATCCACATTTGTTTTTCTCTGTCTGTTGCCTGCTGTTGCATATCAGCAAGCAGTGTACGACCTATATAAAATAGAAGAAGCTGCTGCTGCCTCTTTTGCTACTCTGTCAGCAAAATCATTTCCTTTTGAAACACTGTCAGAGCCTTTAGTGTGAGCCGCACATTTGCATATAGCAATTTGTTGAGGCAACTTCACAGCTTGCAGTAGGGCAGTTAGGAGAGTGGCATGAGTCACTGGCTTTCCAGATGATGTCACCATTCCACGCTCTTCCCACAGTTTTGCAAACACATGCACTGTGCTGAAAGCGTACTGGCTGTCTGTATAAATTGATACGGCCGTACCTTGAAACAGATAGCAAGCTGCAGTTAAAGCAACTAATTCAGCTGCTTGTGCTGAAAATGACGATGGCAATGAAGCAGAATCTAATACTTCTGAATTTGTGACGACAGCATATCCAGATTGTGTTTGTCCATAAGCATTTTTGGTGGAAGAACCATCCACATACACGATTGTACTGTTTGGGATGGGTGTGTCCCGGAGGTCTGGGCGTGCTTTTGTACAAACTGTTGCTACATCAAGACAATTGTGCGGCTCACCATCCTCAGGTAAAGGTATCAATGTGGAGGGATTCAATGTTGTACAGCGCTCTATCGTAAGGTGTGGCTGTGATAATAGCAAGGACATGCACGAAAGATGTCTTGCTGGGGACAAAAGGCTCATGTTTGTCTGCAACAAAAGTGCAGAGACTGCATGTGGAACTTTCAATGTCAACTGATGGAATAGAACAACATTACTGCTACTTTGAACAGCCATAGAGGCCGCAACAACAGCCTGTACGCATGGTGGTAAAGCACTTGCTACTGCATCCAATTTAGATGAGTAGTAGGCAACTGGCCTCAATTTTGAGCCATACACTTGAACCAAAACACTAGTCATGAACTTATTCTTACAATCAACTGTTTGAGTAAATGGTTTACTATAATCTGGTAGTGCCAAAACTGTGGATGACACTAATGTTTGTTTTACTTTTACAAAGGCTTCCTCAGCATCTTTGTTCCATTCCAACACGGTTGACATTGAAATATCATCTTTGTACATCAAATCAGAAAGTGGACTAGTCAACTCTGCATAGCAAGGAATCCATGCCCTGCAGTAATTTGTTAATCCAAGAAATGACATCATCTGCTTTTTGGTTTGTGGTTTTGGAGCGTGCAAAATTGCTTCCTTCCTATCAGACAGGATCGTGCGCCCTGTGGCTGATAACTCATGTCCTAAATATTTTACTTTATCCCTACACAACTGAACTTTGTTTCTACTCACTCTGTGGCCATTGTCAAATAAGAAACATAATAATGCTACTGTGTCAGTTATGCAGTTTTCTCGTGTGTCAGAGGCAATCAAAATGTCATCAACATACACTAATAGTTGGCTATCTGCCGGTGGAACGAAATTGGCTAAACATGCTGACATGACTTGAGAATAAATAGTTGGACTCTCTGCGTAACCCTGCGGTAATCTGGTGAATGTATATCGTTGTCCTTTAAAGGTAAAAGCAAACCAGAATTGACTATCTGGGTGTACTGGCACAGAGAAAAATGCATTACTTATGTCAATTACTGAGAAACTATTAGAATTTGGTCTCAGCGAATTTAACAAGGTGTGTGGATCTGGGACACATGGTGCTCTTTTAATCACAGCAGCATTTACTGCCTGCAGATCTTGAATCATTCTCCACCCCACTGAGGGCGGAGCCTTTTTCACAGGAAATATGGGTGTGTTACATGGTGAATCTGGACATGGCACTATTACTCCTGCTGTTAATAAATCCTCTATTACTGGCCTGATTCCTTCAATTGCATCAGGTTTCAATGGATACTGTCTTACACATGGTCTGTATTCTGTTTTTGGCCTTATAACTACAGGTTGTGCATTTTTAATCAGTCCTACGTCTGAAGGACCTGTTGTCCACAATCCTGACGGTACTGAAGAGAGAAGATCATCTTCTTCAGGACTCAACTGAAACACTCAGGATTGTGAAGTGGACACATCAATGTGTGTTCCAGCTGTCAGCACCAATGAGACATTAACTGGCACTTTATACAATTTAGTTGATGGACTGAACTCCGTTCGTGGTCCAACTCTGCTCCAATCAGAGGCTGACAAAGCTGTTATGACTGTCAGTCCCAATTCTTGCCATTCTGTCAAATATGGCTTACAAAGTGACATATGTAATGGCATACCTGTGAATTTCAATTTTGATACATCTTCAGTGGCGCCTGTTACTGTTATGACGGCTATTGAGTTGCCATCATGAATCAAATCGGTCATTGTCAGTTTCACAGGTGAAACATTTTTCAATTTAGTTTCATAGTCACCATCTGGACCTGGAGGATCTTTATGCCACATTGTGACATGCAGGTCAGGTGGTGACATCTGTTGTTCAGGATTTTTTAGTAGGGCTGTCGCTTGCAAGACGACATCTTTACCCCATCCTGCAGCATCTTCTTCTGAGATGTCAAATGTATAGTAATAGTGGAATGTGGGGTCAGCGCTTTCTTCTCTTACTATGTTAACGCCTCCTGTGCGTTCAACAACTAATTTCCCTTGTTCCACAATTATGGACAAGCCCAATGCAGTCAATCCGTCTCGTCCTAGGAGGTTAACTGGACATTGTGGCATGCTTAACACTGACATAGTACACGTCAGGCCAAATGGATCTGTCAACGTTATGGGTTTGGTGATAGGGACGTCTGATGTTTGTCCATTTGCAGAGCGAACCCTAAAGAGTTCGTTGCTTAATTGATGGACAGGTATGTTGTCATTACATGTGGTTCTACATGCTCCTGTATCACAAAGGAATGTCACTGGTCGTCCATTTACCAACAAAGTCACTTCTGGTTTTGGTACCGGATTTCCCAGCAAGGCACACAGATCCATATCGCAATCAGACTGCCTATACGATGTGGAATCATGGATTATGGATTCTAGTCATTGTGGATACTGTGGCTGAGGAGGATTATTCCGTTGTGGAATTCCTCCTGCTGCTCCCTCAGTAGGTGGATTCGGACAATTTCTATACATATGTCCCTCTCTTCCACAGTTCCAACAAATCAGGGGACCACGTGGTGGCCCTCCCTGTCTGGGCTGCTGTTGTGGTTGCCATGGTCCTTGACGTTGTGGCTGTCCACCTTGTCTATTTTGCCATGGCTTTTTGGGGCGTTTGCACTGCTTCTGCTGTCTTAAGTTACCCTGCTGGTAATATATTTCGTCATCTCCATGTGCTACATACACTCCTTTGTCGCTGTTTCTTGTCTTTTTCTGCTTTAAGACTTCTTCTGCATGACAGCAGTGTGTATGTGTGTCTTCCAATGTGCCTGTAGGCAATCCAATCCAATGTTTCTGTATCCAAGCTTTTATATCCTTATTGGAATGTTGGATCAGAGCGTTTTTCAATTGTTGTTCATACACAGGTGTTTCTGGCAATATGCCACTATGGACCCTAAACACATTCTCAAATCTGCACCTAAACTCTGTCCATGGCTCTCCTTCTTTCTGAGTTGTCCTGGTAATTTCAGTATAATTTATCTTTGGTCCTAACACTCCTTTTGCACGTGTAATCATAGCTTCCACTCTTGTTTTCAAGACTAGATCATCATGTGTCAGTGGTACGCCTTGTTGATCTGCAGGATTCCAGTCTCCGCGTACCTGACTCCATTTAGGGCCACATGCTTTCATCCACACCTGTTGGACTTCAGGTCCATTAAGGTGGTAAGATGTTCTAATGTTTTCTATATCCTGCATAAATCCCTCAATATCGACATGTGGCGATGGTATCATGTCGACTGCTGCTTTGATATCATCAGCATTCCATGTCCGATAAACGAGCATGGTTGGTAGCTGTCCTGCTGTTTCTGCACGAGGATTTGGTACTTCTATCATAGGATAGGCACCTCCCTGATCACTATGTTCCACCATGGGAGGGGCTGTAGGCACTTTTGCTTGACTGCGTGTTTGTGGTTTTTCTGGTTTTTCTCTTTTTACCTTAGGTTTTACTGCCAAATCATACTGTGGTGGCGGTACATCGTCATCCTCTGGTAGAGGAGATAAAGGTCTCTTTGCCACCGACGATCCAGCCGGCGGTGATTGTTGAGGCTGTTCTGGCTCTCTGTGCTGAATTATCACATCTTCTTCTGCCTTACCTACAGCTTTCTTTTTTCTTGCTTTCTCTAATCGTCGCTTCTCTGCTCCTTTCTGTCTGTTCTCTGCTTCCTCCTCCCAAAATGCCACTAAATCTGCCCCTACTTTCTGCATCTTTTTCTCATCACCTTTATGTTCCCGTTCTAACTCCTTCTTCAGCTTTTGTATGCTGATCAGGTTCAGTCGTCCGTCAAAGTCATGTTTATTTATCCAGGTCTCCAATTTCTTTGTTGCTTTTGGATTTTTTGCCTCCATAACTTTCCAGTCGTCAGTTGATAAATTTTCCTTATTTTTAGACGTCTTACCCCCCATTTTTATTATCCCTTGTTATAATTTGGACTTCAGACGGGGGCACACCTAGGGTGTTCTAAATCTGAAGTTTTCACACTTTCTTTGGACGTGACAATTAATTTGCCGTCGTGTGGTTGATTCCTTTCACCTCCCCGTAGGAAGCGGAATCACTTGCCTCTGCTTCCACACGCACGGTTGTCACTAACGTTGTCCAAAGTATTACACTTTCACACAGTTATTTACACTTGCGCAAAACACTATTTACACATAGAAACACTCCTAATAATCGTACGCGTATTCTTATGTCAGGGGAGCTCGCCCTCCCGTGAAATTTAACTAATGTCCTGCCTTAGGGGACTCCGCCGTCCCTGCCAAATTTAACTACCTTTTTACAGTGCACATATTTCTACCCGGGATTTCCTTTACATATTAAAACAGAGGAGTCCGTATCCTCCTTCCGGAATTTAACTACTTGCGTCCCTCGCAACCGTAGAGGAGTCCGCCCTCCTTACAGAGTTTAACTGTGTTTCATTAACAGACGATTCTGTATCATCGCTTACGGAGTTTAACTGTTTTATGTGATCACTTTTATCCCCTACCGGTACGCGTATATAAACAGAGGAGTCCGCACCCTCCTTACAGAGTTTAACTGCTTTGCATTAACAGACGATTCTGTATCATCGCTTGCGGAATTTAACTGTTTATGTGATCTGATCACCACTCACTCAGTACTGTTTACAAAGAAATTTTACTCACTGACTCGACTTCCTGTCTGCCTTCTTCGGGAAAATCTCGTCAACCAGACGATGCCAACGGTGGTCGACAATTGCAGACACGATCAATCGATCGATCAGACCTTGGCCAAGGATTTACGTCTGGACTTGACGACCTCCGCCGGACACCTCCGGTGTTGTTGAGCTCCCGGACGAGCCCCCAGTCAATGTTGGGTATTTTCTCCTCCAAACATTTTTTAAAACCTTTAACAAGACAAACAGAGTCAAGAAACACCAGTGAGACAGAAAATCAAATATTACGCGCGGAGTGCGGCCAGGCTGTACACCAAGGCTACACTAAAGTCTGGCCTGCTTTTCCGCTCTTTTTATTAAGAGACGCCCTCATCACATAAACAAGAAACTTGTCCTAAGGGTGGGGGTAATGACGCAAGACAAGTTTCTTCCCATAACATAAACGCATACGTCAAGTGCAGCTGTAAGGAAGAACACTTCAGGTCAGCACATCTCGTTCGTCTGTTGCAGGTATCAGCTGTTCTGCATCTGCCTGAAGTGTCCTGTCTTCCACACTCCTTCACACTAAACACCACATCACAATAGTCAAAACGTTCTCTTGCTCCCAGTCGTTAGAGGCTGCGAAAACAAAGTTATGTTATAACAATAAGTACATCCAGTCCTTCATTCCCAGCTCAGATTGACCCCAGAGTGCTAAAACAAAATTGAATTCTCAGGATTGCATTAAGACAGGTGCAAAACAGCACATCTCCGTTCTCATGAGAAAGAAGACAAAGCTAAAACAAGGTTGAATAACACGTACGTTCTCAGGGTGAAGTGCAAAACAGCACAACACCGTTCTCATGAGAAAGAAGACAAAGCTAAACAAGGTTGAATAACACATACATTCTCAGGGTGAAGTGCAAAACAGCACAACACCGTTCTCATGAGAAAGAAGACAAATGTACAAACGTTTAACAGTGATAACATATATACAAAATCTTTAACAGATATGTTTTTGGAAATTAATATCACTCCAGAGGTGCAACTAACCACCGTCTGGGAGGCTCTTAAAGCTTACCTTAGAGGCCAGATCATGTCATACTCAGCAGACAAGAGGAAGACACTTAAACAACAATTAACAGACCTGTCACATAGTATAGCAGAAACAGATCATTTTTATGCCAGCTCTCCAACACCGGAGCTCTCTAAGAAGAAATTATTATTAAAAACAGAATTTGATAACCTATCTATTAAACAAACAGAGCAGTTATTTTTCAAATCAAAACAAACATTGTATGAACATGGAGAAAAAGCTGGAAAACTATTAGCCCACCAAATCAGACAATCTAAATCCATAAATACTATCCCCGAAATAAACATGTCAACAGGGAAAATCCACCATCCCTGATGACATTAATAATCAGTTCAAACAATTCTATTTCAATCTTTACAGCTCAGATTCAAACACAGATGCGTCTCAAACTGGCAACGTTCTGGACCGCTTGGCTGTTCCAGGAATAGCACCAGAGGACCAAGTGCATATGGACAGAGACATATCAACAGCAGAGGTAATACAGGTGATGAAATCCATGCAGAGTAACAAAGCACCTGGCCTGGATGGTTTCCCTATTGAAATAGTATATAAACAGTGGTGGGCACAGCTAACCAGGAAGTTAGCTTCGGTAACAGATAATCAGCTAACTGAAAAGTTATTTTTTTATAAAGCTAAACCAATAAACCACCCAAAATTTTATCGGAAGCTACAGATAACCGATAACTTTCAGTATTGTCTCTGGTACACTTGCAACTACTAACAAGCTGATTTTGAGTTTTAACACAACAATCACTTCTGATAACATCAAAGGTGACCAGAAACCTAAACAATGAGTCAGCACTTCTGTCTTTGTGCACCCTACAGGAAGCACCTTGCTTGCAGCAGAGCTCAACTCTCTACTCAATAACAGCATCACCGTGAGGTGGAGGTCTTGGAAAATAAAGCAGTGCTGGCTTATGGTTTTGATTTATAAATAAAATTAATACTGATAGAATAATTCTGTCATTTGCACAAAGTTAAAATATAACATATCTTTTAATTTTAAATAATGCACTAATTCTGAAGTTTTGTAACAAATACAGGCAGATGCCAAAGGGATTATGGGTAAAATGTGCCTCCGCTAACACTGATTGGTTGACTCATTCATTCTATATAAAAACCAACACATTAATGTGAGGTGTGTGTGTGTTGGTGTTTACATATAAATGTGTTTTTGTAAAATATGCCTTTTTTTATTTGTATAAAAAAAAAAAGCCAAAAAGTCAAGTTGTTATTTTGACAACTGTCTGATATAACCGGGGTCAAAATAAATAGAACACTGCCATCTACTGGCGTCCAGATGCTCATACTGCCATAAACACTACTGGCCAGTAGATGGCAGTAGAGACCGTGAAAACTTGCCAAAACAAAATTCCAGATAATCCGTGTCTGCTACATTTAAACTGCGTGGAATTTAACAAACACAAACTGAATTTCAGACATCTTATATATTACTCTGGAACAAAGACAACAGACAGTGTTTGACATAAACAGGACTCTAAATAACAATGATTGCAGTGATTCCAACTGAAAATAGTGGAGAAGCAACCTGAGCTTCTTCTGGAATTTTTACATAAAACAAACACAATAACAACATCTATAAACCCAGAGAATATATTCACAAGAGTTTTAGGCACAGTATACAAAGAGTTTAATACTGTTGTCCATGTGGAGCCTGATCAGAGCATCTCAAATGCATTTCTTCTGTCGTGAATGTACTGAGATTACCCATAATGCACTGGACACAGCATGTCCACACTAAAACCTTCAAAATTTAGTGCATTACTTTAAAACTAAAAAATATAGCTGATATTTTCACTTTACAAAACTTCAGACGTGATGCTAATTTAAATAACTTGTCCGAAATTAGTTTGGTTAAAATTTTAACCATAAGTTAAAACTGTATGCCTCTGGATGACTTGGGTGATATTGCCAGCGTATCAGTATGGGGTCAAAAGAAATTAGCTTTTTTCTTTTCTATGACCAGTTCTCCTTTGTTTGGATAGAACTGCACATATGCTACAAAACATTTAACAGGTAGGTAATCAACTGATTTTAGACTTCATAAATGTTTGTAACTGTTAAGCTTTGTTCACCACGCCTGCAAAAATATGTTAGCGGTCTAAACATTATCGGACCAGAACTTATCGGAAGATAATTGGTCCAATGATGGTTTTCAAAGTTATCTGAAAAGCTAATCTGATAATGAAAACATTAGCTTTGATAATTAGTGGTTAGTGGATTAGCAGAACTGTGTCCACCACTGTATATAAAGAGTTTACAACAAAACTGGCACCAATACTTAAATTGTTATATCAAGAGATATTTGACCAACAGAGATTGCCGCAGACTATGACACAGGCAACTATTTCAATATTATTAAAAAGAACAAAGAACCCACCTTATGTAGTTCATATCATCCGGTAAGCTTATTGAATTGTGACTATAAAATCATGCCAAAAGTCCTGGCTACGCATATGGAAATATACGCAAATATTATTAACCCAGATCAAACTGGTTTTATACCAGGCAGACAGTCTTATTATAATATGCAGCGTCTAATTAATGTATTGTATACACCTCATTCAGAACAATCAGAGATCGTGATATCCTTAGATACCGAGAAGGTATTTGACTATGTGGAATGGCAATATCTTTTCGCTGTCTTGGAAAAGTTTGCATTTGGACCCTCCTTTTTATCATGGATCAAAATCCTAGTTCCCCAACAGCCACAGTACGGACAAACGTTACGGTCTCTGACTATTTCTGTCATGCTCGGGTCCGGCTCAGGTTTTAGGTCTTAGCCCTTGGCGTATTTCTTTTGTGATTTTCTGGTTTTACTTTTCACTAGTTCATACTTTATCATGTTAGTCTCAGTTTGGTTCTGCAAAAACAAAGCAAAAACAATAAACTAGTTTTTGTTTGGTTTATTATTTAGTCACTGTTTTCATTCAGCACCTCATCATTTAGTTTGCAGTCATTCAGTTATTCGTTGCTTTTTCTTGTGTTACACTTTCGTCACTGATTCATTCTTTGTTTATCATTTATTGTGTAGTTTGTATTTGCTCACTTTGGGTCTTTTAAGTTACTTTAGTCTTAGTTTAGTTCTGTTTATCACATTTGTTGTATAATGTTTATTCACAGGTTTTTGTTATTATTTTTTATCTTTGGTGTTGCTCATCAGATTATGTTCCATTTGTTATTCATTGCATTTTCTGTTTATCAGTTATCTAGTTTTATTCATTGCATTATTCTGTGTTCACTGGGTTTTGTTGATTTGCGGTTTAACCGATAGTTTGTGTTTTGTGGGCCGCTGAAGAGGAGGTAATGCTGGCCACCACCAGATGGCGCCCTGCCACACTGGCACTTTTTGGCCCTTAGAGGGCGCACGGGCCGGTGGGCCTCTCTGACTTCTCCAGGTGTGCTCGTAGGCTGTCAGCAGCTGTTCATCATCATCATTCACTACACCCATAAAAGCCTGGAAGAGACATCATAACTCTGCCGAGTTATCAGCTTACCACACTGGTAAACTTACTCAGCCTTTTGTGCCGCTTGGAGCCGAGTTTGTGGGAAGTTTGGAGGAGTTGGCATCTCCACTCCTCACTTCTTACTTACTAAGTATAACAATTGACACTGCACGTTTTCCAGTTTTCCTCTGCACTCTGGGACTATCTGGATTTATTCCTTCAGGAGGATTTCTGTGAGTTGCTGACTGTTTGCTGGGTGTACACTCACCCACCTTAACCTGTTTTTGCTCCTGCCAGCAGTACCGCTCCGACAGCCTCGAGCGGTGGCCAGCTGGGGAATCAGGTCTTGGTGGCTCTGGTGTATTGCAGGCCTCCGGTTGGCGGTGGGGCTTCGTGGGTTCCGGCTCCTCTCTGGATAGGCGTCTCCTACCCTCGGGCCTGCCCACGTGTCACCATTTTGTTGTTAATTGGACTAAGCATATTTGACTTCGTTTGCACTTTGCATTATAAATTGTTATTTATTTGAACTCCTATTGACCGTTCATTTAAGCCCCCTAATGTGGGTCCGTGCATTCACTTTCCCAACAGTTTGTTTTGCCATTTTATTGTATTCACTTTTCTGTGGTGTTCAGTTACAGTTCCATTGTAGTTTTAATCATTAGTTTTCTGGTTTTCCAATTTTTGATTACAGTAGTTACAGTAGTTCTTAAGTTTGCCCCTTTTGTTTTTGTTCACATTCATTTTTGAACACGTCATGTTTCTCAGTTTTCTGTCACTCACTTCTCTTGTTATGCACTGCTTTGTTTTGCCCTCTCACACACTCTTGCCTTTCTTCTCTCCTCTTTGTTCACTTCACCACACCTCTTTCCAGAACTTTCCACACACCTGCTTCACATCAACCTGATTAGTTTGCTCCTCTTTAAAACCCTCACAGTTCCACAGCTCACTGCCCGATTGTTGACTTTGTTCACTCTTTCACCTTTAGTTCATGTCCTGTTTGCTTCTTAGTGTTTTGACCTTGCTTTTTGCTCCAACCTCCGCCTTACCTTAATCCTGAACCCAGCTTGTATTTTGACTCTGCCTCTGTTTTTGCCTTTGATACTTCTCGACACCGTTGGTATGATCTCAGCTCGTATGTTTGACCACGTCCCAGCCTGTACCCTGTCTGATATCTCTGCCTCATTATCTGATTACCCGTGTTCCGACTCTACTGCCTGGTTACCAGATAAAGCCTTTTATTAATCACAACCAGCTATGTCTGAGAGTCTGCATTGGTCTCCACCTGTTTCCTGTGTCAATCCATCACGAGCCCTGACAATTTCCAACTCCATTGGGGCTGCAGGCAAGGTTGTAGTCTCCACCCTTACCTCTTTGACTTGGTGATTGAGCTGGTCGCAATAGCTCTTACAGCAGAGGGCAATATTAAAAGAACCACATGGGGGGAGTAAATCCCATAAGGTGTCACTTTATGCCGACGACCTTTTGTTATATATATCTCACCCAGCAGAATCTATACCGAAATTATTACATACTCTGGATGATTTTCAAAGAGCTTGATTTTTCCAGTTAATGATATAGATAACAACTATTCTATTTTTCCATTCAAACTGGAAAAAAAATGAGTTTACATATTTAGGGCTCAAAATTACTCACTCGATACAAGATTTGTACAATAATAACTTTAAGACATTACTAGACAGGATGACTCAAGATTTTAAGAAGTGGTCAGCACTGCCAGTTTCTTTAGTGGGCCGAAACAACATTGTGAAGATGATGGTTTTACCCTGATTTCTCTATCTCTTTCTGATGATCCCAGTATTTATACCAAAGCTAACATTTGAACAGCCAGATATGTTAATTGCATTGTTTATTTGGAACAATTCGAACCCCAGATTGAAGAAAATATATTTAGAGGTGCCAGTCAGAGGGTCTTGGACTGCCAAGCTTTATTTTCTGTTACTGGTCTGCAAACACTGTAAAAATTTTTACATTGGGTATTTACATGCAAAAATAAACAGAGCATAGAATGGGTAGAAATGGAATTACTGAGTAATCCACGACCTATACTCACCTCCCCACTGCCATATAGTCATTAGATAGAAATAAGAAATCCAGTGGTCACTAAAAACTTGGCTCCAGTTCAGGAGACATTTTGGATTAAAACAGACCAGTTGTTTTTTTACAGTATCACATAATCCCTTCTTCCCCCCGTCTGTGTTGGATGATACATTTCAACATTGGCATGGAAAGGGATGGACATTTTTCAGTGAATTGTTTACAAATGACATAGTCTCCTTATTTGAGACACTCGGGAAAGACCACAATTTATGCAACACTCATTTCTTTAGATATCTCCCAGTACGTAGTTTGACTAAGAAAGTGTTCTCTTCGTTTCCTTACCTGCCACCTAAGAGTCAATTAGACCACATCTTGGAGGCCTTTGAGAAGAAACGGGTTTCGTGATATACACTTTGATAAGGGGTTTAAATCAGGTATCCTGGAAGAAAAGTGGAGGGACGGCCTGTCTCGAGTCCACACCTCTTCATTATGTGTGCGCCACGGATTAATTCAATTTAAGGTGCTCCATCATCTCCACGACTCAAAGGCCAGAATTTTTCTCACCACAAACTCTGCCTGCCCCAGATGTGGTAACAGTCCAGCCTCAGTGGGACCCATGTTTTGGGCCTGTCCCTCTCTAAACAGTTACTGGGGCAGTATTTTTGATGTATTCTCTCATATGAGTAAAAAGCAGCCCAGTCACATTTTTTTCGTGCTCCCGTCACAAAATGAGTCAAATTTTCATGACGGTTTAACTCACTATTCCTAACCCTACTCCTCCCCCCCAACGCTAACCTTAACCATAACCTAATCTTACTCTTTCCCCCCACCCTAACCATAACCACCCCGACCCCCGCTTCATTTTTAATTTCATGCGGCCATCATGGAATGAATCAGAATGAATTCGTGCTGCCATGACGCAAATGAGGCGCTTTTCGTCACAATATCACAAACCAATAGATGAAAGTATATTTCGTGCTGCTGAATCACGACTTGCCGTGAGACCAGGTTGGTAAAAAGACCATAGCTCCTGATTTCCACACAGCCATTTGTAAGGTCACAAACTTACAGGTGAATGATTTGACATTTGCTTCATTACTTCATTCATCATGCCCACAGACTGATTCTTTTTAACTGGAAGGTAAGTGGTTTAAGGAGGTGCTTATCAGGTCGGATGGTCAGGAACTGCAGGACACAAATGAATGCCTCGTACAAACAGCTCTGGTTTTTAGAAGACTTTACTGAGGTGGATAGCAGAGGTCAGTACACGAGTAAGCAGTCCAGAAAATGCAGCAGTACAACAAACATCAGGCAAACGGTCTGGTGGAGGCAACAGGCTGGAGGTCAGGAACACACTATGAGGCAGGCAGGAACTAACACAACAAAAGAACAAAATAAAACAGAAAACCAAACAAAAACTCACACCCTGACACCGCTTTCCTTTCTGCCCCTTGAAAGCCTCAGATACAAGACAGGCTTTTCTGCAACCTGGAGTCCTTTTATAGACTACACTGAAGGTTCCTCCTTACAATATAAACTTTGCAATATGACCGTATGCACAAGTTTGGGCCCCCCTGATAATTTTCATGATTTTCCTTTATAAATCATTGGTTGTCTGGCTCAGAAGTTTCAGTTAAATATATCATACAGCAGACAAGCACACTGATATTTGAGAAGTGAAATGAAGTTTATAGGATTTACAGAAAGTGTGCAATAATTATTTGAACAAAATTAGGCAGGCGCATAAATTTGGGCACCCTTGTCATTTTATTGATTTGAATACATTTAGCACTAATTACTGGAACACAAAGTTGGTTTGATAAGCTCATTGACCCTTGACCTCCTTACACAGGTGAATCCAATCATGAGAAAGCGTATTTAAGGTGGCCATTTGCAAATGTTTCCCCTCTTTGCATCTCTTGTAATGAGTGGCAACATGGGAGCCTCTAAACAACTCTCAAATGACCTGAAAATAAAGATTGTGCAACATCATGGTTTAGGGGAAGGATACAAAAAGCTAGAGATTTCAGCTGTCAGTTTCCACTGTGAGGAACATAGTGCAGAAATGGAAGACCACAGGCACAGTACTAGTTAAGCCCCGAAGTGGCAGGCCAAGAAAAATCTCAGATAACCTGAAGAGCCCCTCCCTGAGCCTGGTTCTGCTGGAGGTTTCTTCCTGTTAAAAGGGAGTTTTTCCTTCCCACTGTAGCCAAGTGCTTGCTCACAGGGGGTCATTTTGACCGTTGGGGTTTTACATAATTATTGTATGGCCTTGCCTTGCAATATAAAGCGCCTTGGGGCAACTGTTTGTTGTGATTTGGCACTATATAAAAAAAAAAAAATTGATTGAATTGATTGATTGAAGAGAAGGATGGTGAGAACAGTTATAGTCAACCCACAGACCTGCTCCAAAGACCTACAACATGATCTTGCTGCAGATAGTGTCTCTGTGCATCATTCAACTATACAGGGCACTTTGCACAAAGAGATGCTGTATGATGCTGTAATGCAGAGGAAGCCTTTTCTGCTTACACGCCACAGAGTCACTTGAGGTATGCTAAAGCACATTTGGACAAGCCAGCTTCATTTTGGAATAAGATGCTCTGGACTGATGAAACTAAAATTGAGTTATTTGGACATAACAAGGGGTGGTATGCATGGCTGAAAAAACAAAACAAAACACAGCATTCCAAGAAAAACACTTGCTACCTACAGTAAAATTTGGAGGTGGTTCCATCATGCTGTGGGGCTGTGTGGCCAGTGCAGGTACTGGGGATGTTCTTAAAGTTGAGGGTCACATGGATTCCAGTCAATATCAGCAGATTCTTGAGAACAATTTCATGAATCAGTGACAAAGTTGAAGTTGCTCCGTGGCTGGATCTTTCAACAAGACAACGACCCTAAATACTGCTCAAAATCTACTAAGGCATTCATGCAGAGGAACAAGTACAACGTTCTGAAATGGCCATCTCAGTCCACAGACCTGAATATTATTGAAAATCTGTGGTGTGATTTTAAGTGGGCTGTCCATGCTCGGAAACCAACAAACCTGAGATGTTTTGTAAAGAAGAATGGTCCAAAATACCTTCAACCAGAATCCAGACTCTCACTGGAAGCTATAGGAAGCGTTTAGAGTCTGTTATTTCTGTAAAAGGAGGATCTACTAAATATTGATGTATTTTTTCTGTTGGGGTGCCCAAATTTATGCATCTGCCTAATTTTGTTTAAAGAATTGTTGCACACTTTCTGTAAATACTATAAACTTCATTTCACTTCTCAAATATCACTGTATTTGTCTGCTATATGATATATTTAACTGAAATTTATGATCCAAACAACCAATGATTTATAAAGGAAAATGCTGTCTTAACAAACATACACTTTGTCTGTTAAAACTATGTAAGAGTGAGTACACCTCTTTGTACATCCCACCTTCAAACACAGCCTCATATGACCAGCTTTGAAAAATCTACTTAAGCTCCCAATGTTCTATAGGAATACAAACTTCCTACGGCCATAGCACTAGTGACCTTAAAAGAAAAATGAAGTTCAATCATCCACTTGTAGGTATGCCCAAAATAAGACTAAACACAAATTTTAACTGATAATGACACGTATTTATTGAACATTTACCAAAACAAAATGAATGTCCCTTGAAAACTGTTTGTTGTTGAATGGAAGTGTGAGGTGTCTGGCACAAGCCCCAATTCAGCACCACTGCCATGAAAAGCTGTTTTGATTTTATTCATTTAGGTTACTCTGACTCAGTGCCCACTTTTTGTGTCTGAATGAGAGATTGCAGAAATATCTGGACAATGCAGATAAATAACAAATCAGGTGGGCAAATTAATAGTAAGTCCCTTCGGCTGCTCCTTTGTTTGCACTCGGGGTCGCCACAGCAAATCCAAGGGGATCTGCATGTTGAATTGGCACAGATTTTACGCCGGATGCCCTTCCTGACGCAACTCCACATTACATGGAGAAATGTGGCAGGGGTGGGATTTGAACCTGGAACCTTCTGCACTAAAACCAAGCGCAATAACCACTTGGCCACCACCCGTGCAGGTGGGCAAATTAATCATTCTTGTTAATTGCGAGTGCATTACAGGTGGATGAAAGACATGTCCCACAGTGAACCAGAGAGGTGTATATGTCAATGGCTGGTACAGTTGTGTACTGTAGCTGGCAGCACCTCGGGCAGCGTCCTTGGCCAGGTTCCCTTGGCCCTGGAGACATGGGGTAACAGTGGTTCTATTATCCGGCATCGTTTTTGTGGTTAGAATCTTCACTGAAACAATTCCATGTCTCTGTTGGAATGTCATCTGTATCAGCTACCTTTCCACTCTTTATCCTCCTCACAGCTGCCCTCACTTCATCCTTACTATTCTCTCGCAATTCCTGATTTACTCTCTCCACATCATCCATCCTTCTCTCTCTCTCTCTCTCTCTCTCCCATTTTTTCATTCATCAGCTCTTCAAACTATTCCCTCCACCTTCTCAACACACTCTCACTTGTCAGCTCATTACCATCTGCATCTTTTACCACCCTAACCTGCTGCACATCCTTTCCACCTCTGTCCCTTTGTCTGGCCAATTGGTACAAGTCCGTTTCTCCTTCCTTTTACTATTCAGCTTCTTGTACAGCTTCATCCAGTGCTTCTCTCACCTGCTCACTGAATTTCACACAACAGTCTTCCTCCTTCAGCTTCCACCATCTGATCCTTTGTTGAGCTCTCACTCTCTTCTTCACCTCTAAAGTCGTCCTACAAACAACCGTCCTATGCTGTCTAGCTACAGTCTCTGGGCAACTTGTTCCAGAAAGGGCCAAGAGGGTGCCACTGACTCCACCAGGTGATTTCACTGATTAACTGATTCCATCTGCTCAAAGTGACATTAATCAATGAAATCACCTGGTGGAGTCAGTGGCTGCAGAGAAAACCTGCACCCTCTTGGCCCTGCTGACCCCTGATTGTGACCCCTGTGTAATTCTTCAGTTGACCCCTACCTGGCTGACTATTGAAAATTCAAGTGGCCGAACAGTTTTTTCTCAAAAAATTTTCATGTCTGTGGATTATTTGTGCTGAATTTGATGTTTGTATGACCATTTGCAGGATTCCACTCTAAATATTCTATCTGCTTCACTATATATGAGATGTAAGATGCTGCTCCTTACTGTTTCTCAGTTGCCCTCAAAAGTATTAGAACACTTTTTAACACATTTTAATTTGTTTATTCCATTTCAAATACATTTTTTTCTAAAGTTATCTTCCTTAAACTCAAACTGAAAGCAAATCTCTACAACTTGATATAAATTAATTAAAAATCTAAAATCCAGCTTCCTGATGAAGTGGTGTAGAGGAGGATTTTCTTCAAAAGAAGACCTGAAAGTTCAGCTACAATTTCACAGAAAGAACATTTCAGATGAAAGACTAGATTTGATGGTTTGGTGAAAGAAACTTTTGTATTTCTTCATAATTGATGTAAATAAAGTCCAAGACATATTCAGTGACTTGGAAATGTTCATGTTTCCATCCCTGACCTGTCTAAAGAAAACTTTTTTCTTTTTTGTATTTCTAGTATTTAAAATGGCATAAACAAGTAAAAAAAAAAGTGTGAAATTCCAAGTGTTCCAATCCTTTTGGAGGGCACAGTATCCTAACCTTATGATGAGTGTTAAATGAGTGTGGGATTATTACTGTTTGGTTTAAGAAGGTTTAATTTTCACTGTTGCTGCACTTTGTGTCAAATCTGTTATGTGTCGGACGCAGCCCGGAGAACCGACCAGCGTTTGAAGGACCCAGTATAAAATAAGCAGAGCACGGTACAAAGGATAACAGAGTTTAATAAACATAACAGTGATGTGAAAAATATAAAAGTGCGCGGTCTGGCGTGGTGGATTGCGGTGCGCTCCCAGCAGCGCTAAAGGTCCGGAGCCAGAACCAGTTCGGACCCAAGGACCCCGCCGACACCCCCCAGGTGGCCGCGACAAACCGAGTCTGTGAAAGAAGAAATCATTATGTGAGTCCACACTCTACACACAGAGAGAACACTCAAAGGTGTACAAACAGCAAACACTTCCTGGCTTAATTGCAAATCAGCTTCCCACCCTGCAGGCAGAGAACACCCAGTTCACAAAACTCCACAGCAGTGGAAGCTGATTTAAACGACCAACATACAGCTCAATATAATAAAGGTGTGAGGGACACCATATTTACTGACTGTATAAATGTTAGTCACAAAATCTAACGTACCTCAGGAAGTGTGCTGACGAGCGTGAGACCTCACCCCCTCCTCTTTCACAGACCGTGCATCAAACCTGGACGTTCTCTGCATCCACTGATGATGAGATGGCTCCCGAGACGACGATCTCACCCGTCTGGTCACAAGGTCGAGTCTCTGGCAAATACACACTGTGTACTCCAGTCTTAAATGCTACCATGTTCCAATCCATGTAGATGCACCACAGCTGTGAGTCCTGACGAGCCGCAGGTGATCAGCCTCAGGTGATCAGGGTGAGGTCCTGATAAACTCAGCTACACAGCCACTCAGTCCCAAATGCAAGCCACCTGGAAGGAAAAACAAAAGACAGGACAGAAAACAGAAACAAAAAGGCAGCCAGGCCCCCCCAGCCACACAACAAAATCATAGTCATATTGAAGGAGAGCATATCTCACCCATATTGGCCTCTCTTCATTGGCTTCCTGTTAATTCTAGAATAGAGTTTAAAATTCTTCCTCTTACTTATAAGGTTTTGAATAATCAGGTCCCATCTTATCTTAGGGACCTCATAGTACCATATCACCCCAATAGAGTGCTTCGCTCTCAGACTGCAGGCTTACTTGTAGTTCCTAGGGTTTGTAAGAGTAGAATGGGAGGCAGAGCCTTCAGCTTTCAGGCTCCTCTCCTGTGGAACCAGCTCCCAATTCAGATCAGGGAGACAGACACCCTCTCTACTTTTAAGATTAGGCTTAAAACTTTCCTTTTTGCTAAAGCTTATAGTTAGGGCTGGATCAGGTGACCCTGAACCATCCCTTAGTTATGCTGCTATAGACTTAGACTGCTGGGGGGTTCCCATGATGCACTGTTTCTTTCTCTTTTTGCTCTGTATGCACCACTCTGCATTTAATCATTAGTGATCGATCTCTGCTCCCCTCCACAGCATGTCTTTTTCCTGGTTCTCTCCCTCAGCCCCAACCAGTCCCAGCAGAAGACTGCCCCTCCCTGAGCCTGGTTCTGCTGGAGGTTTCTTCCTGTTAAAAGGGAGTTTTTCCTTCCCACTGTAGCCAAGTGGTTGCTCACAGGGGGTCGTTTTGACCGTTGGGGTTTTACATAATTATTGTATGGCCTTGCCTTACAATATAAAGCGCCTTGGGGCAACTGTTTGTTGTGATTTGGCGCTATATAAATAAAATTGATTGATTGATATTGTATATCATATTGATATGAAAATTCAGTAAGGTATATCTTCTGTTATACATTCCAAATCTAAAGTGGAACTCGACTAGTGTTTACTAAGGTACACAGAAATATCTTTAAAATACAAAGAGTCGAACCACTTAGGTTCCTGGTCTTGAGAACCAGGGATGGTCGGTTGAAAAGCTTTTTTATCCCATGGGAACTCTCCCTACACACCTAAGAGGCTCAACAATATGGACAGCAGGTATATAAGTGACATTTACATGACAGTTTATATGACAATATTGAAATATGATAATTTGTCCATATTGTACAGCCCTATTGTCAACTAGCTGAAAACTTTGAATATTAATTTACATCTACATTAAAAAAAAAAAAAAAAGTGGCAGGAGGTTAAGAGGGCTGTAATTAGGGGGGTCAGTTGAAAAACAAAAAAGAAAAATGCTTAAAAAGGTGGAGAGTATGGGGGGCAGAACCCCTCTAGAAGATGGAAAGGTTTTAGTCAAGCTCCCAAGAACCATTTTACTGAAAAAAGTCTGAAGGACCTAAAGGACATGGTCAGATGGTGAGGAGCTTTTCCAGTCATGTGACAGGCAAATTAAGAAAAATGCTTAAAAAGGCAGGTCTGGGGGGGTGCAGCACCCCCTACAGCTGAAAGGTTTTTGCCATGTTAATGCTCCCTTGAAGCATTTACTCAAAATAAAGTCTGAAGGACCTAAATGACATGGTGAGATGCTGATGAGCTTCACTCATTCATGTCTGCGACATATACATATTGTCCATACATCCATTTATTAGGCATTTTGAATAAATATTCCATCCTTAAAATTATTCTGCACATCATCAAATAAAAATATATTCTCTATGCATGTATAAAAACAGATGTACAATGGACAAAAGGTCAAAGGGTCATGGTAGATTTGACTCACGACACTTCAGTTAGATTTATGCAGTTAGAATGAAACACTTATTTTATTATCTGTCAGCAGCAGATTTTTATCAGACACACTGTGAGGATGTGAAATGATAAGTTATAAATCAGAACGATCAGGATGTGTTTTTCTTCTAAACTGCAGCCTTTCACACGTTTACTGAACATTTACTGAACTTAATGACAGTTTGTGTCTCTGAAGGCAGCGAGGACAATCAGGGCTCTGCAGGCAAAACAAAATCAAATCAACCCCCCGTCACTGAGGTGAGATATGAACGTCTAATGAATGTCAGCACTAAATGTTTGGTGTAGAAAAATAAATGGATCACTTTTTCTTTATTTACAACTTTTATCCCCTTTGAAAAAACATAAACACTACTTACAAAGATTTGCTAATATTTAATATCAAAATGTCTCTGGAGCTTTTTAGTGCAGAGAAAGTTCATTTTTCAGCTCCCAGCACTTTAGTCTGTGGCTTTGCTCTTTTGTGTGTTTTCCCGCGTTCCCGTCTTTAGCGCTCTGACGAGTGCCGTGTGTGTTTAGTCCTGTGACTGATTGGGAAGTGGATGAAGTCAAAAGGCCGGCGGTGAGACGGGTGTGCAGGCTGCAGCCCCTTTGGCATCCTCTTCATAAAATGGACCTCGCGTTGATGCTGGCGCGTCCGTGAGCCCTTACGTGGCCGCCCGCAGCGTGTGAAGGCCATGTACCAGCCCTCGTAGTGTGCGTTCTTCAGCGCTGTGTAGTTGTTCTCCAGCACAATCTCAGTGAAGACACAGTCATGGCCCTGTCCATTTTTCTGCACAGACACACACACAGAAGTCGTCAGTGGGAATACTCAGACCGGAGACACACCGGACTGCTTGCTGTGTTAGCTGTGTTTACAGGTTCCAGCGTGCACACCGCCTGTACACTGGAACCATCCCAGCTCCTGTAGCTCATCAGTGATGATCTGTGGGCAGTCATGTCGCCATCTTAATATCTCCAAAATTAAATTACTGACATACTGGTCACAAGTCTGAGTTTATCTTTTGATAAAACATTCAACACAACATGTGCTCTCAGCGCGCTGCTGTCACCCACCAACACATCAGCTGCATGTGCACACACACACACACACACACACACACACACACACACACACACACACACACACACACACACACACACACACACACAAAATCAAATCAATGTTATTTATATAGCACCAAATCACAACAAACAGTTGCCCCAAGGCGCTTTATATTGTAAGGCAAGGCCATACAATAATTATGTAAAACCCCAACGGTCAAAACGACCCCCTGTGAGCAAGCACTTGGCTACAGTGGGAAGGAAAAACTCCCTTTTAACAGGAAGAAATCTCCAGCAGAACCAGGCTCAGGGAGGGGCAGTCTTCTGCTGGGACTGGTTGGGGCTGAGGGAGAGAACCAGGAAAAAGACATGCTGTGGAGGGGAGCAGAGATCGATCACTAATGATTAAATGCAGAGTGGTGCATACAGAGCAAAAAGAGAAAGAAACAGTGCATCGTGGGAACCCCCCCAGCAGTCTACATCTATAGCAGCATAACTAAGGGATGGTTCAGGGTCACCTGATCCAGCCCTAACTATAAGCTTTAGCAAAAAGGAAAGTTTTAAGCCTAATCTTAAAAGTAGAGAGGGTGTCTGTCTCCCTGATCTGAATTGGGAGCTGGTTCCACAGGAGAGGAGCCTGAAAGCTGAAGGCTCTGCCTCCCATTCTACTCTTACAAACCCTAGGAACTACAAGTAAGCCTGCAGTCTGAGAGCGAAGCGCTCTATTGGGGTGATATGGTACTACGAGGTCCCTAAGATAAGATGGGACCTGATTATTCAAAACCTTATAAGTAAGAAGAAGAATTTTAAATTATATTCTAGAATTAACAGGAAGCCAATGAAGAGAGGCCAACACGGGTGAGATATGCTCTCTCCTTCTAGTCCCCGTCAGTACTCTAGCTGCAGCATTTTGAATTAACTGAAGGCTTTTTAGGGAACTTTTAGGACAACCTGATAATAATGAATTACAATAGTCCAGCCTAGAGGAAATAAATGCATGAATTAGTTTTTCAGCATCACTCTGAGACAAGACCTTTCTAATTTTAGAGATATTGCGTAAATGCAAAAAAGCAGTCCTACATATTTGTTTAATATGCGCTTTGAATGACATATCCTGATCAAAAATGACTCCAAGATTTCTCACAGTATTACTAGAGGTCAGGGTAATGCCATCCAGATTAAGGGTCTGGTTAGACACCATGTTTCTAAGATTTGTGGGGCCGAGTACAATAACTTCAGTTTTATCTGAGTTTAAAAGCAGGAAATTAGAGGTCATCCATGTCTTTATGTCTGTAAGACAATCCTGCAGTTTAGCTAATTGGTGTGTGTCCTCTGGCTTCATGGATAGATAAAGCTGGGTATCATCTGCGTAACAATGAACATTTAAGCAATACCGTCTAATAATACTGCCTAAGGGAAACATGCTACACACACACACACACGTGCACACACACTGCACTTATGCATTTTCAGATGTACCTGTACAACTCTGTCCTTATAGACACAACATCCATTAAATCTACCGACCTTTTTTTTAATGTTCCTGTAAGAAACACTTTTATTTTTAAAAAGACCTTATCACCTCCACGTCGTGCTGTCATTGATAAAATCTGTTTTAGCAGTTCCTCTGGCAATAATAACAGATCTATAAAAGCTCTGTTCCACAGACATAAAATGTCAGGACCTTATCAGGATTATTGATAAGGTACTGATATGATTTGGTATGGAAGAAGAACTAATCAATACTTATTCACTAATAAAATCAAAGAAGCTAATTTTAAAATGACCCCTACATTCTATCCAGCTAAAATGTCTATTAAGAATAAGTTGAATATGGATGTGAATTATTGTGCTTTCTGTCTTGATTCTTGTGCATTTGTTCAGGAGCTGTTCTACTGTGAGGAATTAGTGGCAAAACAGGAACTTTTCTACCTCTGTCTTTATCTTTTCCATGTTAATTTGTGCACTGAAAAGATCTGGTCTCACTGAAATCAGCACCAAATCCCCTCTGGTAAGGACTTACATCAGCTCTAATTCACTCAGTGCCACCTGTGTTGATGCAACATTATTTTGAATTGGCACTTACTGTTATGTTAATTTAACACTGTAAAATGCTCCCTCCATGTTCTGCTCTGCATGTTCTGCTTTCCATCATTTCTTCTTCCTCTTCCTGGTTTGGAGCACCTGCCTGCCTCGGTCTTTCCAGAACATCCTGTCTGCCTCCTGCCTGTGACCTCAAGATCTGCTTCTGAACCTGCTCTGTGTCTGAAAAATCACCAGAGTTTTCTTTGAAAAATAACTTTTTACTGGTCAGATGGGGACTTGAACTGTGGATCCTCTGAGCTCAGCCCACTGCTTTCACCTATGATTTTAATTTTAATTTATTTCATTTATATAGTGGCAAATCACAACAAAGTTGCCTCAAGGTGCTTCACACAGGTAAGGTCTAACCTTACTAACCCCCAGAGCAACAGTGGTAAGAAAAAACTCCCTCTGAGGAAGAAACCTCAAGCCGACCAGACTCAAAGGGGTGACCCTCTGCTTGGGCCATGATACAGACATAAATTACAAAACAAATTACAAAATGAATATACACATAATTTTGGGAGTCCATGCCAGTGCACAGGACGGGAAGCCTGCAGAAGAAGACACCCACTCACACTTCTGGATGGAGCTGCACCTCAAACAGAGAGAAAAAAACAGAATCAAGCGGCACAAAGACAACAATACTGTATAATCTGTCAGCATTAATCAACAAGAAAAACAGAGAAATACTAAGGTGATCGCCGGCCACTAGTCCTGAGCTTCACTAAAAGACCCAGAAAAGTTGAGGCCGTGGCCCGCTCCGTTTACTAATAAAATGAATTAAAAGAGTGAAAAGCATAAAATGAAACTGTACCAGTATGCTGCCATATGAAAGGGAAAATAAGTGCGTCTTAAGTCTGGACTTGAAAGTCTCCACAGAATCTGTTTTATTGATGCAGGGAGATCATTCCACAGAACAGGGGCATGATAAGAGAAAGCTCTGTGACCCGCAGACTTCTTATTCACCTTAGGGACACAAAGTAGTCCAACACCCTGAGAACACAAAGCCCGGGCCGGTACGTAAGGTTTAATTAGGTCAGCTAGGGAGGTGCCAGTCCATGAACAATTTTATAGACTAGTAGCAGAACCTTAAAATCTGATCTCACTGGGACAGGAAGCCAGTGAAGAGACGCCAAAATGGGTGTAATGTGGTCAAACTTTCTGCTTCCTGTCAAGAGTCTGGCTGCAGCATTTTGAACCAACTGGAGAGCCCTAATGCTGGACTGTGGTAAACCAGAATATAGAACATTGCAGTAGTCCAATCTAGAAGAGATAAACACATGGATCAGGGTCTCAGCATCAGCCATAGACAGGATGGGACGAATCTTCACTATATTTCGCAGGTGGAAGAAAGCAGTCCTAGTAATATTTCTAATGTGGAGGTCAAAGGACAACATAGGATCAAAATTACCCCGAGGTTCCTCACTTTGTCAGTGTGATGTATGACACACGAGCCTAGGCTGAGCATTAACTGGTCAAATTGATGTCTCACTGGACCAAGAACCATCATTTCAGTCTGATCAGAGTTTAGACCATCACCTCCCTGAAACTATATATTCTTCTCTGCTGTGCTCAGATTTTGAACTTCTGAGTCAACATCAGCCTCTCCTCAATCCCTCTCTTGCTCCTGATGTTGACCTTGGCTTCCTGCTTGGTCTCTGTCATTCATTTGATCTATTCCACATGAAGAACTTTGTGCCTGAGTTCTCTGCATCAGCTTCCTTCAGTCATCCATAAGGACAATCTCATTCCTGGATCATGTCGTCACTGCACCAAGAGGCGACTACTTTATGATACCATGGTTGTGTCTCACTTCATGGGCTGCATCCTTCTAAGGCTGCATTCGTACATGACATAGTGACACAACTAGGCTGTCCCCTTCTGAAAGCTCCTTGGTACACAGCCATCAAATGGAACCTTCTTTCTCCTGAAAACAAAGGAGCAGCGTGTGTGTCCTTCACACTCCAAACAATCACAAGAATCACTATATGATTGTTACCCAGGCCAAAATATGCTCATCGGGTATTGCAAAGACTTTGCGTCCGTCCGTCCATCTGTCTGTCCGCCTGTCCGTCCGTCCGTCCGTGCTCACAGGGAACATTCTTGGGACACAGATGTTGGACAGGTTCCCAGATGGCTAACCTTCATGTATTCTAAGCGGTCAGAAGGTCACATTATTTTGACACACACTTCCATTGATGACATACTCGTGTGTACTTCAGCATTTCCTTATATTTCCTTATTTTCCATTTTCTTCCGCTTTATCTGGAGTCGGGTCGCGGGGGCAGCAGCTCAAGCAAAGCCGCCCAGACCTCCCGATCCACACACACCAAGTAAGAATTTACTTATTTTTCTAGACAAAATGTTTGGTTTCAATAAAGCACAAATGTTGGTTCCACATGTACAAATGTAAAAAAGAAATGCTTCTCAGACTAATCTACGGGTTACACACACTGTTAAGGTTGCTAGGTGACAGGGGATGAGGGATAAACTAACAATACAATCACAAAATGCTCCATGGGGAGACAGTCTCATATCAGAATGGCTGCTTTGGCCTCCGCAGGCTCAGAAAGCCAGGTCTTGGTAGGGACCAGCCTTCAAAGGATGCTGCCCTCAGCCAGTGAGTGTGCGCCGCTAATGCTCCAGCTCATGGAAGCGTAAACAAGTGCAGCAGCTTCCAAGTGTTACGGCTTGAGCAGTGAATTAGGGCACGTGATGAAGCATGCAGTGAGGTGAAATGAACCAACATCCACTGGGACTCAATCCAACAGTCTGGAACGCAACCAATCGAGAACAGGTTCCCAACGTCTGGACAAAACAGAGTCTTAAAAATAGTCCTGATGCACCAAATCCAAGAATAACCACTGTTATTACACTGTAAACATTATCAACACACACACACACACACACACAAACACACACAAACACACATGGGCTGTGACTGGGCTGGTAGCTCAGGGCAGATGGTCTAAAGGCAGGGTGCTGTGTGTGTGTGTGTGTGTGTGTGTGTGTGTGTGCAGGGAGACTGGCTTCAATGTTTACAGCAATCTCAGTGAGATGGTGAGTGGGCGGAGCTGAGATGACCTCACTGCAGCCACCCCGCTGCACCCCAGCGCACGCAGCAAAGTCGTGTCACAGAACACTGTCCTGTGGACCGTACGGACCCGGCACGCGGATTCTCCTGACGGCAGAGCAGCAGGGTTCTGAGGGAACTCTCACACTGCTCCACCAAACTTAACCTTCATCAGGAGCCTCGTGTACAAAGTGTTTGTACACACAGAAACATGGCATCTGTCCGTCTCCACGCCAACGTTCAGATGCATCAAAGTGAAATGAGCGTGGAAATGTGCCGTGTGTCACACAAAAATCCAGGCTGGCGTGCTCATGTTTCTGCAGCTCCTGTTCCTCTGACGGCATGTAGATGTGAAGCTGGGAACCATTAAGAGTGTGAAAACATGAAGTCATCAGAGTGATGAGGAACATCAGAGACACACTGATGAACAATTAACACACACACACACACACACACACACACACACACACACACACACACACACACACACACACACACACACACACACACACACACACGTGTTAACAGCGTACTGAATATACTGTCCCTGCGTGTTTCCACATCACTTCCTGTCGTCTGTGGTGTCACTTCTTTCCTGTGTTCACGTGTTCTGGTGTGACGTCGTGTCCCTGCTCAAAAGGCTGATTTACATGAAATTTGGCGTACGCCATGTTTCAGCAGGAAATCCACGCAGGTCTTTGGACATGAGGCCTCTGGACTTTGACCAAACCAGCAGTTAAGAAGGAAGAGAAGGACCTTGTTTTCCTGAGGTCAGTGTGCTTGAACCCAGCTGCAGAACGTCTCCATCTCCTCCAACGTCTACAGACACAACCTGCACCTTGTGACAGCACCAAGTCCACATGTTCAAACTCTGAACACATTTTACTTTGCAAACACACACCTGAGCAGGTCGGTGAGGCGTCCGTGCACGCTGCCCTGTAAACAGGACCTGGACTGCATTTCCACAGAGCTTGTCCACCTGAGCCAGATGCTCAGACACCTCACGTTCACCCGTTCACGCACTCTGACACACAGAAACTCACTCAACTGCACACCGCCAGCAACTTGGAGGTTGAGGAAGTTGGCCACAGGCCCTGAGTGACTTTCTGTCCTGATGGGGATTTGAACAGAGGACTTAAGTCTCAACCATCACCTCCACCAGTATAACCACCAAACAGCAGCAGCAGCAAAAGAGAGACTGATGCTGAACACAGATTCACCGCATGAGGGAGCGAGGCACCGCGGGTGCACCTGAAGAGTCTGGCTCCATTCTGCAGGGGATGACTCACTCAACGCCACATACAGAGACCTACGACCAGACAGAGACGAGGCGTAGGTGGTGATGCTGACGGAAGCGGACGTGAGGCTGGAGTTGCCCTGCAGGAGCCACAAACTCTCGCTCTCCATCAACAAGCAGGACAACATCAGACTGAGGATCACCAAGAACCGCACAGACAGACGTGTTACGGTGACACCAGACACCCGGCTGCACTCTGAGCCTCACAGTGGAGGAGAGCAGAGAAGGACATTCTTTCACCCAAACAGATCAAACCTAGGCTTGTAGTATCTACAGATGGACCTTCTGGCAAATTGTAGCTGAACTTTCAGGTCTTCTTTTAAAGAAAATCCTCCTCTGTAGCACTTCATCATGAAGCTGGATAACTGGTGATGTAAAATGCAAACTTCACACAATATCTTCAATCACAGCCACAGAAGCTTCTTCTGTAACTTCTCCTGGGTGTCTTGGTGGCTTTCCTCACTCTTCTACTTCAGTTTTTGAGAACTGTCTCCTCCACACAGATTTACCCTGTTTGTATTTCTTCATACAATATGTCACAAAGACATATTGAGTGGACCTTCACCATCAGGGAGCCTCGACCACAACCACCACAAACGACTGTTAAAGGGGGCAACACACAGTATGAAGAACAGGGGGACGGGTCATTTAGGTCGTTTCTGTTGTCATTATGATTTAAAAAGAGGAAACACAGCTATAAATGGCTTCACATGACCACAAAACATGAGGGGAAAAAAAAACGTTTTGTGTTATCATTCATATTCTCTGAAAAATAACCAAAAAAAGTAAAGTTCTGGCAGGCTATTTAAACTTATAAACAGAACTGTACCTAACACGTTGTTGTGTGTATAATATGTTGCTGCAAACATTTTGCGTTGCTCCTTTTATTGGGTGTTGCATGTGTGACGTCCTCATCCTGAGCTCAGAGCAGCACGTCACCGTCACCTTCACCTTCAACCCGAGCTGCTTCTCAATGTTTACATTTATTTATTCTGCTTAAAATGACCTCAACAGAGTTTTTGTGTCTCATCAATATCACTTGAAAGCCTCTGAACTGTAATAAAACTAGAACACTCAGAATAACACAGACTGAATGATACGTACATTCATTATTATCATTATTATTACTGTTATTATTATTATTGTTGTTATTATTATTATTACTGTTATTATTATTATTATTGTTTTTATTATTATTACTGTTGTATTATTATTATTACTGTTATTATTATTACTGTTGTTATGAATATTATTATTATTATTGTTATTATTATTGTTGTTATTGTTATATTATTATTGTTATTAATATTATTATTATTGTTATTAATATTATTGCTGTTATTATAATAATATTAATAATAATAACAATAATAATAATAACAATTGTAATAGTAAATAGTAACTGTTATTTATGGCAGTGGTAGGTCCATGACCATACAGGACCTATACGGGATTTAGGCGCTCCCGCCATCACGAGCCTCCCAGCTGACTGGGTTATAGCAGTGGGTAGATGGGACTCATTAGCCCTGTTAAGGCAGTCCACCTAGGGGAAGGGAACCCTGATGTTAAACCCCCAGCCTGGGTTACTGCCCCCGTGCCTCAGAGGAAGGTTTTTTAGCCAGAGGCTAGGAGAAGGTCACTTTGATGTAAAACCTACAGCCTGGTGGTCTCCACAGCCGTCTCAGCTTGTCTGTGCCACTGTGGAGTGCCACCTTGCCTAAAGAGTGGAATTGGTGTGCGCGAGCTGATCTCCACTCTAAGCAATGAGCGCAGGCGGGAAGGAAAGTCCTGCAGCGATGGGAAGAGGCGAAAACAGCAGGTGCATGATGGCAGTGGGAGCTGCAGTCTCGATCCTGCATGCAGGCGGCTCAGGAGCTATGGTCGTTTGGTTGCTGACCCGAGACAACAGCATCATCCGGCAGGGCCCTGGGTGACCAAGCAGCCCTGTTTAGGGATAGCCCTGCTTGCTCCACATGGAGACAGACCTAGAAAAGGTGGTCGAAACATGGCTTGTCTCACTGGACCCGGTTGGCTCACCGCTGCCAATGGGCATCACTACACGTGGTGCGAAAAGGAAAACAAAGAACCTGAAAATTGCGTGCTGGAATGTACGCACAATGATGGACTCAGACAATAGCGATCGTCCTCGAAGACGCTCAGCCTTAGTCGCCAAAGAGCTAGCAAGGCTTGACATAGACATTGCTGCACTCAGCGAGGTGTGCTTTGCAGACCAAGGGTCACTCACCGAGGAAGGCACAGGCTGCACACTGTTCTGGTCAGGAAAGGCTGAAGAAGATTGTCGACTCTGAGGGGTCGGGTTCATGATCAAGAGCGCCATAGCACATAGGTTACACAGTTTGCCAGTTGGACATTCTGACCAACTCATGTCACTCCGGCTCCCCATCAACAACAAGGATTTTGCCACTATTGTTAGTGTGTATGCCCCAACCATGCAGGCCGACATCGGAGTTAAGGAGGCTTTCTACAGCGATCTGCACAACCTTCTACAGCGCATCGACACCCAGGACAAGCTCCTCATCATGGGAGACTTCAATGCCAGAGTGGGTCACGACTGATGTATGGAAGGACGTCCTAGGGAAACATGGCATAGGCAACTGTAACGACAATGGCCGCGTGTTGCTGGAGTTCTGCTCTGCACATGATTTGACGATCACCAACAGCCTGTTCCAACAGAAAGAGAGATTCAAAGCAACCTGGAAACACCCACGCTCCAAACACTGGCACCTTCTGGACTACGTCCTGACGCGACAGCGTGATAGAAGAGACGTACTACATACCAGAGTGATGCCTAGTGCGGATTGCTATACGGATCATCGCTTGGTCCGTTCCAAGATTGCTTTCACTTTCAAACCTCCTCCAAAGAAGAAAGGCCCACAGTTTAAGAAGCTACAAGTCCAGAAGCTGCAAGACATAGACACAAAAATGGAGTTCCAGGCCAAACTAGAGGAGAGACTGGGTGGAGAAGAAGGCCTGCCTGACGACCCTGAACAACAGTGGATGAGATTAAAGACCATCCTTCAGGAGATGGCAGCAGAAGTAATGGGCTTCTCAGCCAGAAAAAATAAAGACTGGTTTGATGAGTCTGACGCACAGATCCAGGAATTACGAGAAAAGAAACGTGCATGCCACAAGACTTTTTTTAGCTAAACCTGATGACCACTCTGCCAAGACAGCTTACAGAAACGCCTGCTCCACACTGCAAAGCAAGCTCTGCATATTGCAGAATGACTGGTGGCTAGCTTTTGCGGAGAAGACACAACAACATGCCGATGCTGGAGACATACGCTCCTTTTATGAAGCCCTTAAGACCATCCATGGGCCAGCACATCAAGTGCAAGCAAGGAAACCATTATGCAGCGTTGGTCAGAACACTTCGAAAACCTCTTCAGTGACAAGCACACTGTGCAAGAGTCATCAATCGAGAAGATTCCCCAGGTGGAGGTGAAATGGGAACTTGATGACCCCCCAACACTTGAAGAGATCCGAAAGGCCACCACGCAGCTGAATCCAGGGAAGTCTCCTGGCATAGATGGCATCCCAGCAGAGGTGTACCAAAATGGAGGTGAGGCAGTCCTTGACAAGCTTCAGATTCTCTTCTCCAGCTGCTGGGAAAAGGGAATGGTTCCACATGACCTTCAGGATGCGGTCATTGTTCCCCTGTACAAGAACAAGGGCGACAAGTCCGACTGTTCTAATTACCGGGGCATCACTCTCCTCTCAACAGCAGGCAAGATTCTGGCTTGAGTGCTGCTCAACAGGCTTACCCCTACCATAGCGCATGAAAATACTCCCAAGAGTCAGTGCGGATTTTGGGCCAATAGTGGAACCACCGACATGATCTTCATCCTGAGACAGATCCAGGACAAGTGCAGAGAACAGAACATGGCCCTTTATGCAGCCTTCATAGACCTAACCAAGGCTTTTGACACGGTCAGTCGTGAGGGTTTGTGAAAGATTCTTGCACGCCTTGGCTGCCCTCCAAAGCTCCTTACCATCCTTCGCCAGCTGCATGAAGGCCAGATGGGACAAGTGAAGCACAACGGGACTCTGTCCGGCAGCTTCCCCATCTTAAATGGCGTCAAACAAGGTTGTATCCTCGCGCCCACTCTGTTCTCCATCTTCTTCAATATGATGCTTCATGAGGCCAAAGAAGACTTGACAGACGGCATCTATATCCGCTTCAGAACCGACGGAAGTCTGTTTAACTTGCAACGCCTTCTGTCGTATACTAAGATCACAGAACAGCTAATCATGGAGCTGCTCTTCGCAGATAATTGCGCCCTCGTCGCCCATACGGAGCAAGCCTTGCAGCACATCATCAACTGTTTTGCTGAAGCAGCAAGAGCCTTCGGCCTCACCATCAGCCTGAGAAAGACAGAAGTGCTATATCAACCGGTCCTCCATACAGCATATACCCCACCCCAAATCAACATCGAGGGTACCAGCCTGAATGCAGTAGAGCACTTCACGTATCTCGGTAGTGTTATCTCAAATGACACATCTGTCGCCAAGGACCTAGACAGTCGCCTTGCCAAAGCCAGCAGTTCTTTTGGTCGCCTCTCCAAGAAAGTCTGGCAGAATCATGCACTGTGCCTTTCCACAAAAGTGCAGGTCTACAGAGCCATTGTGGTCCCTACCCTCCTGTATGGAGTTGAAACCTGGGTTCTGTATCGCCAGCAGATCAGATTACTGGAACACTTTCATCAGCGTTGCCTCCGAAACATCCTCTGGATCAAGTGGCAGGACTACGTCTCAAATGAGGACATCCTTACCAGAGCCAAATTGCCCAGCATGGAGTCTATTATACTCAAACAACAGCTTTGTTGGGCAGGTCACGTAGCCAGGATGGATGATACACGCTTGCCGAAATTAATTCTCTTTGGCGAGCTCAAGGAAGGGAGACGAAACCAAGGGGCCTCCAAAAAGTGCTACAAGGACCAGCTGAAGAAGCAGCTCTCCCTTGCAGGCATTCAGCATCAGTCATGGCAGCATCTCGCTACAGATAGACTCAGCTGGCGTTCCAGCATCAAATCCGCCAGTCTGAAGTTTGAGGCAGAAAGAAGTGAGGCCTCACGCCAGAAGCATCAAAGGCAGAAAGAGCGGGCAGCAGCACAAGCCCAGCCTACTCAAGTGTTCATTTGCCTCAAGTGTAACAGGTCTTGTGCATCCCGCATCGGACTTTTTAGCCACCAGAGGGCTTGTAGAAAAAAAATATAAAAATAAATAAATAAATACCTTCCCACTATCCTAACTGCCAGAGAGAGATTACTGTTATTATTATTATTATTACTGTTGTTATTGTTATATTATTAGTTATTATTATTGTTATTGTTATTATTATTACTGTTATTATTATTATTATTATATTATTATTATTATTGTTGTTATTGTTATTATTATTATTACTGTTATTATTACTGCTGTTATTATTATTGTTGTTATTATTGTTGCTGTTATTATTACTGCTGTTATTATTATTGTTGTTATTATTACTGCTGTTATTATTATTGTTGTTATTATTACTGCTGTTATTATTATTGTTGTTGTTATTATTATTATTATTATTACTGTTAATATTATTGTTGTTATTGTTATTATTACTGTTAATATTATTGTTGTTATTGTTATTATTACTGTTAATATTATTGTTGTTATTGTTATTATTACTGTTATTATTATTATTATTATTACAAGTATTATGACAGGGTGACCTATAAGAGTGGAGGAAGGTGCACACAGGTGGACTACATTCTGTGTAGGAGATACGAGATAAAAGAAATCAGAGACTGTAAGGTGGTGGCAGGAGAGAGTGTCACTAGACAGCATAGGATGGTTGTTTGTAGGATGACTTTAGAGGTAAAGAAGAAGAGAGTGAGAGCTCAACAAAGGATCAGATGGTGGAAGCTGAAGGAGGAAGACTGTTGTGTGAAATTCAGTGAGCAGGTGAGAAAAGCAGTGGATGGAGGAGAACCAATTTTGGAGAACTTGAAAAGTCCTGCAGATGTGGTGGTGGAGACAGACAGGAAGGTACAGGGTGAGACATCTGGACAGTGGAAGGAAGACAAGGAGACTTGGTGGTGGAACAAAGCTGTCCAGGAAAGCATAAGGAGAAAGATGTTGGAAAAAGTTTTGGGATAGTCAGAGAGATGAAGAAAGTCGATGGGTAGAAGGAGATGTGGTGTAAGCTGAGAATGGGGAGTGGTAAAGGAACGGGTGCAGATGGAGCTGCACATGATGGACAGAGACAAGGACTTGACCTTCTGAAACAGAGTCAGACTGACACATGGTATCTGTGGGGAAAAGTCAACTTTTTACATGTTTAAGTAAAGCCGAGTGTGAACGGTGGCTACAGGCTGAAGGAGCAGCACAGCTCCGACGTGCACGTGATGTGTGTGCTCACCTTCCCGATCAGCTTCCCTCTTTTGTTCATGCAGATGTAGAAGCCAGTTTCAGCTCCTCTGATACGCACTCGGCTGCCAAACGTGTCCGTCTCCACAATCAGCTTAGCTGAAAACAAGAGGAAGAAGCAGAAGAAGAAGAAGGAGAAGAAGAAGACACACTTTCAGCATCAACGAGAGTCAGGAGATGTCTGTGTGTGTGTGTGTGTGTCTGTATCTCTGTGTGTGTGTGTCTGTCTGTATATCTCTCTCTGTGTGTGTGTGTGTGTGTGTGTGTCTGTATATCTCTGTGTGTGTCTGTATCTCTGTGTGTGTGTCTGTATATCTCTGTGTGTGTCTGTATCTCT
>NW_022986292.1:137500-161351 GCF_902500255.1 Thalassophryne amazonica
CACATCACGAGGGGAACCCGTGGTTTCAAATGAGCCACCACATCCTCTAACTGTGACAGAGTCGCAGGTTCAAATCTGTTAAAAACCGCAGGGCAGGGAGCAGAGACAGAGGGGTCAAAGGTGGGTGGAGAAATGAGAGCTCTTGCAGACGCAACGTTGTCAATAAAAAAATGTAGAAAACTGTTACATAAGTCAGTGGATGTTTCCAGACAAACAGGCTGTGGTACATTCAGGACAGAGTCAATTGTTCTGTTCAATACATGGGGGTTCTTGTAATTTTCCGTTACAAAGTGTGACAAATACTCTCTCTTGGACTCTTTGACAGTGCTTTGATAGTGGCCCCAACGGTTCTTTAAAATTAGAAATGAAACCTGCAGCTTGTCCTTCTTCCACCTGTGTTCAGCTCTGCGACATTCCCATCTGGCAGCACGGGTTCTCTCATTAAGCCAGGGTTCAGATCTAGACTTAGACCACCTGGGTTTTAGAGGAGCCACAGAGTCCATTATAGAAAGACAGGAGGAGTTGATAGGGGTTGGACCTTCTTCTCTGGAGATGCCCAGGGTGTGAGGTGCCCGGCATGTGTGGGGATACTCACGGGTCCCTGGCTGAGCGCTGCTGCATTGGAGTTTACCCCAGTATATAGAGAGGGTCACCTCCCTGCACCTTCAGGTGTTGGGGGGGTTTGACTGTTGTTTTTGCATATGCACCAACAAAGCACTTTGGAGTATTTGGCCTTCTTGGAGTCCCTGACTGGAGTTCTGTATGGGGCTCCAGTGGGGGCTTCCATTGTTCTGCTGGGGGACGTCAATGCACATGTGGGCAATGACGGAGACATCTGGAGAGGTGTGATTGGGAGGAACACCCCGCAATCGAAACCACGGTGGTCAATTGTTACTGGACTTCTGTGTTCATCATGGACTGTCCACTTGAACATAAGGATGCTCATTAGTGTACGAGGTCTATTAGAAAAGTATCCGACCTTATCATTTTTTTCAAAAACCATATGGATTTGAATCACGTGTGATTGCGTCAGACAAGCTTGATCCCTCATGCGCATGCGTGCTTTTTTTCCACGCCTGTCGGTTGCGTCATTCGGCCTGTGAGCAGTCTTTGAGTGAGGAGTGGTCCACCCCCTCGGCGGATTTTCATTGTCAGGAAATGGCGGAATGATTTGGGCTTTTTTTCCATCAGAATTTTTTCAGAAACTGTTAGAGACTGGCAGCTGGAAACCATTCGAAAAATTTATCTGGCTTTCGGTGAACATTTTACGGGCTTCACAGAGAATAAGGACTGTTACTACAGCTTTAAGGACAGCTTTAAGGACGGCTTTAAGGACGCTCAGCTCGTCGCGCTCCTTGCCGCCATCGAGAGACACAAACCACTGGATCATTTCTAAACTGATGGCTTTGTGGAGCCGGACCATCGTGTGCACTTTCTCTGGTTATCACAAGAGCTGGACATCAACCATTTTCCAGCAGATTTCACTTTTAACAAGAGATTTTGTCATGGAAAGCCGAGCAGAGGCTTCACGCGTCACGACCGATTTGCTGATTGAGCGAGACAAAGGAACACCTCCGTTTTGGTCTCACAGGACGGCTTTGAGATGGCGTTCAGACGCTGTCGATGGTTTTTCCATCGAGTGATTATCTGAGAAATTGTGGATGTGCCTGGACATGCCAGAACATGTCCCGTGATGCTTCGTCACAGCGTTGCTGTGCGCCATGCGGCACCGCCGCAACGCGTGGAATTCCTCCACACGTCTGTCTCAATGTGCTGAAAAAGTGCTGATGTCCACGTCTTTTCACAATTCCTGTGCTAGTCAGATGACGTCCCGGATAAAACACAGCGTCCAGTTTGGAAATGAATGGCACATTCCACTGTTACAGGAGTTTTTGTCATGGAAAGAGGAGCGGAGGCTTCGCGCGTCACGACCGATTTGCTGATGGAGCAAGACAAAGGAACACCTCCATTTCGGTCTCACAGGACGGCTTTGAGATGGTGTTCAGACAGCTGTCGGTGGTTTTTCCGAGTGATTATCCGAGAAATTGTGGATGTGCCTGGACATGCCAGAACATGTCCCGTGAGGCTTCATCACGGCATTGCTGTGCGCCATGCGGCACCGCCGTGATGCGCAGAATTCCTCCACGTCTGTCTCAATGTGCCGAAAAAGTGCTGATGTCCACGTCTTTTCACAATTCCTGTGCTAGTCAGACGACGTCCCGGATAAAACACAATGTCCAGTTTGGAAATGAATGGCACATTCCACTGTTACAGGAGTTTTTGTCATGGAAAGAGGAGCAGAGGCTTCGCGAGTCGTGGCGGTGCCGCATGGCATACAGCAACGCCGTGATGAAGCCTCACGGGACATGTTCTGGCATGTCCAGGCACATCCACAATTTCTCAGATAATCACTCGATGGAAAAACCACCGACAGCTGTCTGAACGCCATCTCAAAGCCGTCCTGTGAAACCAAAACGGAGGTGTTCCTTTGTCTCGCTCCATCAGCAAATCGGTAGTGATGAGCGAAGCCTCCGCTAGGCTTTCCATGACAAAATCGCTTGTTAAAAGTGAAATCTGCCGGAAAATCATTGATATCCAGCTCTTGTGATAACCAGAGAAAGTGCACACGACGGTCCGGCTCCACAGAGCCATCCATTTAGAAATGATGCGGTGGTTTGTGGCTCTCGATGGCACGCCAAGCGTCCTTAAAGCTGTCCTTAAAGCTGTAGTAACAGTCCTTATTCTCTGTGAAGCCTGTAAAATTTTCACCGAAAGCCAGATAAATTTTTCGAATGGTTTCCAGGTGCCAGTTTCTGAAAAAATTCTGATGGAAAAAAAGCCCAAATTATTCTGCCATTTCCTGACAATGAAAATCCGCCGAGGGGGTGGATCACTCCTCACTCAAAGCCTACTCACAGGCGAATAACGCAACCAACAGGCATGGAAAAACTCATGCATGCACATGAGGGTTCAAGCTTGTCTGACGCAATCACACGTGATTCAAATCCATATGGTTTTTGAAAAAAATAATAAGGTCGGATACTTTTCTAATAGACCTCGTACATGTTACCAGAGCACCCCAGGACACTAGAGTGAAGAACGGGGCAGAGCTGTCAAATGATCACCATCAGAGTTGAAGAGGATGGGGGAGGACTTTGGACAGACCTGGTAAGCCCAAACAGATAGTGTGGGTGAACTGGGAACATCTGGAGGAGTCCACTGACTGAGAGATCTTCAACTCACCTCCGGCGGAGCTTTTCTAGCATCCCTGTGGAGGTTGGGGGCATTGAACCAGAATGGGCAATGTTCAAAGCTTCCACTGCTGAAGCTGCAGTGGGGAGCTGTGACCTGAAGGTCTTAGGTGCCTCAAGGGGAGGCAACCCTTGAACATCATGGTCAACACCAATGGTCAGGGAAGCCGTCCAACTGAAGAAGGAGTCCTTCGGGATATGTTATCTTGAAGGACTCCGGAGGCAATTGCAAGGTACCGACAGGCCCGAAGGGCAGCAGCCTCTGCTGTGGGGAGGCAAAGCAGCGGGTGTTGGAGGAGTTTGGAGCAACCATGGAGAAGGTCCTTCGGTCAGCACCAAGGTGCTTCTGGCGGACCGTGAGGCACCTCAGGAGGGGAAAACGGGAAACCATCCAAGCTGTCTATAGTAAGGATGGGACTCTGTTAACCTCAACTGAGGATGTAATCCGGTGCTGGAAGGAACACTTTGAGGAATTCCTGCATCAGACCAGAGCGCCCTCTATAGGAGGGGCAGAGCTGGAAGCTGATGGAGGATTTTTATTAATTTCCCTGGTGGAAGTCACTGAGGTAGTCAAACAACTCTGCAGTGGCAAGGCCCCAGGGGTTACTGAGATCCATCCAGAAATACTGAAGGCTCTGGGTGTGGAGGGACTGTCTTGGATGAGACGCCTCTTCAACATTGCGTTGATGTCTGGGACAGTTCCTAAGGAGTGGCAAACTGGGGTGGTGGTCCCCATATTTACAACCCCAATTCCAATGAAGTTGGGACGTTGTGTAAAATGTAAATAAAAACAGAATGCAATGATTTAAAAATCCTCTTCAACCTATATTCAACTGAATACACCACAAAGACAAGATATTTAATGTTCAAACAGATAAACTTTGTAGTTTTTGTGCAAATATTTGCTCATTTTGAAATGGATGTCTGCAACATGTTTCAAAAAAGCTGGAAACAAATTACACAATTAAACAAATTAACAAATTAAAATGTGTGAAATACCAAGTGTTCCAATACTTTTGAGGGCAATTGAGAAACAGTGAGGAGCAGCATCTTACATCTCATATATAGTGCAGCAGATAAGAGAATATTTAGAGTTGAATCCTGCAAATGGTGATACAAAGATCAAATTCAGTGCAAATAATCCATAGAGATGAACTTTTAAAAAAAAAACTGATTGGCCACTTGAATTTTCAGCCAGGTAGGGGTCAACTGAAAAATTACACAGGGGTCAAAATTAAAAGATGCTCCAATCATATAGAAAACTACAAAACATTATTTGCCTGATCACAAAGATTCCAAAAAGGTACAGTTTGGACAATCTGTGACTGAATGTTATGGAGTTATGAGGTAAAAGCAGCAAGAATGGTGACAAAGGTCAGTTTCAGTTTGTACAGGGGTCAAAAGTTAAAGTTGCTCCATTAATTTTGCTCCAGCTGTATTTGTGCTGAATTTGATACTTGTATCACCATTTGAAGGATTGTTTCAGTTATCTGCTGCACTAATAAGCCAACAGAGCATGAACCAGCTGCTGTCTGTTAGCTTAAACATGTGTATATAAGCAACCTGAATTAAAGGAGAAATGCTGCTTTTAACAACCTGGACCTCATTTCTGGCATAAAATACGGTTGTTTACTCACCAATATAAGTTTGGTGTGATTAGAAGTCCATAGTTCAAAATATGTGTTCATTTCAAATCTGGAGCAAACATTTTTCTTCTTCTACTAAGGTGGAGTTAGAAGTTTTTGTGGTACACAGCACCAACTACTGGACAGGAGGAACCTAGCAGTCAATGTGACTCACTGATTTGAAAATGCAGCTCTTTCAACCAGACGTGTGGTGCTGTGACATGTCAATCATCTGTGTCCAATCAGATTTCGGCGGAGTCCAGTGAAACCCCGGTCTCCACTTGAGTTCCACCCATGCCAGGAAGTGCTTTCCTGTTTCACTGTGAGTGAGAATTCGGCACTTCCTGTTTGAGTGTGAGCTTGCCACTGAGTTCCCGTGAGATTCCATGGAAGTGGAAGTGTTTGAAATTTGAACAGTTCCTGTTTTACTGTGGATATGAAATTTGGCACTTCCTGTTTAGGATGCCCCCGTACCATGAGTGAGCTTCGCGCTGCTGCACGATGCTTCGCTCGTAAAATGTACTCTGCTGGGATAACATTTGATCCCAGTCTAAATAGAGTCAAAAACACTCTACTGTAGAGTGAAATCAACTCTTTGAACGGACCCCCCCCCGCCCCGCCCTGCCCTGCCTGCACTGCGCATGCTTTATTTTCAAGCTCAGCAGCTCCTCTCTTCACCCAAAGTGACCAAATGGATTAATGTGATTATTAACCATCAGATGACAAAGTAAAACCTCTTAAATCATTCTGAAGTCCGTTTGAAGCAGAAACAAGGTGATAATCAGTGAACCGCGGCTGATGATGCATCCACAGTGAAGGCAGGGCGTCTAGTCAATGCAAGTGGTTCTACTCCAGTAAGAGTTGATTTTACACTATGTTGAGTTGATTTAGCCCTGTGGTAGAGTATATTTAACTCTGTTTGGACTGGGACCAAATGTTATCCCAGCAGAGTAAATTTAACTCTGCAGAATTTACTGTGTACATTCATACATACAAAGGGGCACGCACGCGCGCGCACACACACACACACATCCATATATTTATTCATACATTAATTTTCTTTCATAACTCCTTTGATCTTACTTATCTGTCATCTTCTTTAAAATTAATGAAGATGTGTCCTTCAAATTGTCCTCAAATGTGTGTGATTTTTGTGTTCTAGTGGTACAACGTCCGTCTGTCAAACCAAAGATCGTGGTCTCGAATCTGGAGTCAGAAGCTTGCCTGCAGCTCAGTGTCACGTCTGATCATTTCTACGTGATACTGCATGTTAAACATCCCCTGTAACTTTTTCAAAATGACACTGAAAAGTCATTCATCACTTTTAAAATAAATTACTTTTGAAAAGTACAAGGGGGTTTAAATTGGACTGGGGGGTATAATGTGGCCTCAGCCAAAATATTCCTTGGTTTATTTTCCCGTTGAATGTTGATCCTATCTTGCAGTAAAATGTATTTTCCAGTGATGTTGGAAAGAGACACTTTGTATTGAAATATAGACTTAAATGTTGAAATAACTCTGAGATAAAAACTGGACTTGGTCGGTATAATATTCCACCTTCTATTGTTTTGTTTATGTTGATCTTAAATACTCCACGAACATTTTAATACCTTTTAATAAATTAAAAGGCATTCAGGGAAAATACAAGGGGGGGGGGTGTAAACTGGGCTGGGGGGTGATTCAGGCCTAGGCCATTTTACACCTTGGGGCTAGGCCAGATTAAACCTGGGTTTATTCTGGTGAGGAGTTAATCTGGACTGCGACACTGCGACTTTCTGACTGTGAGGCAGCTATGCTAACGACGCTGTCCTTCATGTTTCAACAAGGAAAAATACCCGGCTTTAAAACATGAGTCGAAAAATATCATATTTGCAGAACTGGAACTATGAGAGAAAATGTGCAGCTCATGTGATTATTTACAGTCAGTTGGTTGTTCACTTTGCTCGTGATATTTTGCATTTTTATCCATTCAGTGTATGAAAGACTGATGTAGAATAATTATATTTAACTTCTAAATGGATGATGAAAATATGTTTCCATGGCTCTGGGGTTCCATCAATTACAGGGAATGTTTTTTTTCCACCCTGGGAGTTATGCAGGACACGTGGACATTAGTGGCTGACATTTGTACACAAAAATACAAATAAATATTTGCATTGTTTTTATGGGAAAATACAGTAAAATATTCAGTAAAATATTTGAGTAACTTGGCAGAAAATGAGGTAAATTTTACATTATAAAACCGCTGCAATTTGGAAAAATAAATAAACAAATAAATAATTAAATAATAGTAAAAGGAAAATGGGGTTTGAGCCGACTTGAAGCAGGGAGACTTTTATTTGAGAGTGAGGACACATTCTGTCACATGGTCTGACTCCGGGGGGGTAAGTAAGGGTCCATCCACACTACCCCCGTGAAGCACCTCGGGGTGATTTATGCTGTGATTTAGTACTACATAAATGAACTGAATTTGATTTAATTGAGAATATATTTTGTCCTGTTGATATATCATCTGCTTGATTCCAAACTATTTTTTTCAGAACTCCTCACATAAACATACTTTGTTTGAAATATAGTAAAAATATGTGCATACAGTGACATGATGTAGAATTCATTGTATTCACAGTACTTTCTGTGTGACTGAGCCCCGTCCTCCTCAGACAGCAGGAGCTCGTAGAAAAAAAACACAGATCAACGTGTGGATCTTATGGAAAACTCTGTGAGCAAAATGGGAGCCGCGCATCGAAATCACACTGGGTGGGATTCACTGGACAACAAGCAGCAACTGCATTTAAATTCAACAGAAATAACGAGCTGAAAAACAGCATGATAATGTTAATTTAGCAAAAAAAAAAAAAAAACTCTTGAATTTACTGGTTTAAAATGTTAATTTTTGTCCACTGGGGAAAATTTACAGGTTACTTACATATTTTTTTTAACAAAATTATTGTGGTAACGTTTTTACAGGTTAAAACACTGAATTTATTTTAAACCAATGTGAAATAATAATAATGATGATGATGATGAAATGTTCAAAGACATATTAATGTACAAAACAACATGTATATTTCACCACCTCTCTGTCTTTTTGTCCACACAAAATGACCAAAACTGTTACATCCGGCAATGATTAGCTTCAGGTCTCCACAGAGCTTCAGCAGCAACATGGTGGCAACCTTCATCATCATCATCATCATCACTCAACAAACTCACTGAATACAGAGAAACTTCCACCAGGTTCTCGGTGGTCCCTGAGACCTGCTTCGGGTGTGGTCTGGGGGGGGGGTAACATGATGTCTAATGAATCTTGCAGACCTGAAGGACCTCTGCAGAGTCAGCACCAGCACTGTCTGCAGGTCAGTGGACAACCTGTGGTGCTCAAAGTCTCTTTCTGGCAGCAAAGCATGCAGAAAGTCACAGAACGGACAATAAACTATAGTTATGCAGCACAATTATTTCTATGCTTTTTGTTTATCGTTATTAGATTTGATTTGCAGTTTTAAACTCCAGAAATTAATAAAAACCACAAAAAGGCTGTTGAGAATAATTACAGTCACAATGAGTCTGTATATGTTATCACAGAAAATATGATGTGTGTGTGTGTTTAGTTATTTCTTTTTATGATAAACAGATACTACAAAGAATGAAATATGCTGATGATGATGATTTTTATGTAATTATTAGTTATCGATATTTGTGTTTATTTGCAGTTTTAAACTCCAGAAATTGTGGCCTAAATTCAAAAAGGGCCACAGTGGACCTGTGGAAAAAAACAGGTCCAGAGACAAATTCCACGGTGTGATATGTGTCTGTGTGCGCTGTCAGGATTGATTGATTGATTGATTGATTGATTGATTGGTGCTTTCTTACCGTGCGCGTCCCCGTCGTCGGCCATGGCGTTGATCTTCCTGTCCGGCAGCACCTGCACGTGCTTGCCGCTGGTTCGGCTGTACAGCTGGTAGATCCGGACCAGCCGGCGGCTGACCCGGTCCGTCACCCTGCTCTGCTCGCTCACGTGCTGCGTGAAATTAGGCGGCGCCTGATTGGTTACCTGCCACAAATTAGACGTCATTACAATCACCAGGACCGACAGCTGTTATTAAAAAACAAGAAAACAAACAAACAAATACATAAATAAAGCAGGAAAACACCGAATTCTTTGGGGTTCTGACACCGGCCCGGTTTGGTGTTTTTTCCGTCCTGTAAGACCACGGACACGGTTTAACGCGTGGACCGGAACACGGCTTTAAGTTCACCTGAACCCCCCCGTCCTGTTCCCGTGGGTGAGCGCGCGCGCTGTGCCACTGACACGGTGACCTGGTGGTGTAACGGTTTGAGCTGCCAGCGATCCGGGTTCGATTCTCGATTGAGGAGCGAGAGACACGTGGGCCTTCGTATTTATTGATAAGAATGATAATGAAGAAGTACCTGAGCGTGGTAGCAGAGCGCGAACAGGTGCAGATACCTGCACAGAAAAAGAACAAATCAGAGCCGCGTTCAGACAAACGTGGAACAGAAGAGGAGGAGAAGCACTCACAGACAGCTGAGTCCTGACACCACGAGTCTCATGGTGGACACCGAACAATTCTTATCTCAGTTCCTGATGACTCGAGTCCCTTCAGAGTCCAGCGAGTCCTTTAACTTCCAGCACTTCCAGAAATGTCCGTGGGAACCCCGAAAGGTCAGAGGAGCTGACCGAGACTCATCACGAACCCCCCTCCCCCCCCCCACCCCACCCCACCCCCGACGTCTGCACCAAAGTCCGCTGCTTCGTGCGCGCGGACGCTCACGTGGAAGAAGCGGCGCTGAGCTTCAGGACGCGTCTTCACGAAAATAAAAACTACAACCACAGAAAACCATTTGACCGTCAAAGCCGGAGGCAGGACGAGCTGAGGCCATGTGTCGGGCTCCAGGTAGTGCGGGGCCTTCAGGTGCGCTCCGTGGGATTGTGGGCGGTCTGCCGTGGGCTCCTCGGACTGCTGTGTGGGACCCACAGAGCTCCTGCTCCTCTCTCTGCTCCTCACTCTGCTCCTCTCTCTGCTCCTCACTCTGCTCCTCTCTCTGCTCCTCACTCTGCTCCTCACTCTGCTCCTCTCTCTGCTCCTCTCTCTGCTCCTCACTCTGCTCCTCTCTCTGCTCCTCACTCTGCTCCTCACTCTGCTCCTCACTCTGCTCCTCTCTCTGCTCCTCTCTCTGCTCCTCACTCTGCTCCCATCCCACAGCTCGCCGTGTCTGCTGGACGCACGGCGCGCGCACCACTCCCCCCTTTAAAATGCTGATCTGCTGACAACAAGACAAGCCCCCCCCCCCGTCCTCCCCTTCCGCCCCCCGTCCTCCCCCCGCCCCCCTCCGTCTGTCCACCTGAGGAGCGCGCGAGGAAAGACCTGCGGCTGCTCCCCGAATACATGATGGAGAATGTCTGTGACCTCCACGCGCAACACGCATGACTCTGACGTGCGCATCGGTGGATAATGACAATGTGAGACTCGTTAATAAAACGATTCACTCCTTCATTTGATCATAGGGGTCTCGATTTCAGGACAAAACACTGCGCAGGAACGAGGAGGAAGAAATCGACCTCCTGGGGCGGCCATGGATTCATTCATGGATTCACTGTTTCATTCATTCATTCATTCATTCATTCATTCATTCATTCATTCATTCAGTCAGTCAGTCAGTCAGTTATTGATTCACACATTCATTGTTTCATTCATTCAGTCAGTCATTGATTCACACATTCACTGATTCATTTGTTCATTCAGTCAGTCAGTCAGTCATTGATTCACACATTCACTGATTCATTCGTTCATTCAATCAGTCAGTCATTGATTCACACATTCACTGATTCATTCATTCAGTCAGTCAGCCAGTCAGTCAGTCATTGATTCACACATTCACTGTTTCATTCATTCAGTCAGTCAGTCAGTCATTGATTCACACATTCACTGATTCATTCATTCAGTCAGTCAGTCACTGATTCATTCATTCAGTCAGTCAGTCATTGATTCAGACATTCCCTGATTCATTCATTTAGTCAGTCAGTCAGTCAGTCAGTCAGTCAGTCAGTCATTGATTCACACATTCACTGATTCATTCATTCAGTCAGTCATTGATTCAGACATTCACTGATTCATTTAGTCAGTAATTCAGTCAGTCAGTCATTGATTCAGACATTCATTCAATCAGTCATTGATTCATTCAGTCAGTCAGTCAGTCATTGATTCACACATTCACTGATTCATTCATTCAGTCAGTCAGTCAGTCATTGATTCACACATTCACTGATTCATTCATTCAGTCAGTCAGTCAGTCATTGATTCAGACATTCATTCAGTCCGTCATTGATTCGTTCATTCAGTCAGTCAGTCATTGATTCAGATATTTACTGATTCATTAATTCAGTCAGTCAGTCAGTCATTGATTCAGACATTCATTCAGTCAGTCATTGATTCAGACATTCACTGTTTCATTCATTCATTCAGTCAGTCAGTCATTGATTCACACATTCACTGATTCATTCATTCAGTCAGTCAGTTATTGATTCAGACATTCATTCAGTCAGTCAGTCATTGAGTCATTCATTCAGTCAGTCAGTCATTGATTCAGACATGCACTGATTCATTTAGTCAGTCAGTCAGTCAGTCATTGATTCACACATTCACTGATTCATTCATTCAGTCAGTCAGTTAGTCAGTCATTGATTCACACATTCACTGATTCATTCATTCATTCATTCAGTCAGTCAGTCATTGATTCAGACATTCACTGATTCATTTAGTCAGTCAGTCAGTCAGTCAGTCATTGATTCATACATTCATTCAATCAGTCATTGATTCATTCATTCAGTCAGTCAGTCATTGATTCACACATTCACTGATTCATTCAGTCAGTCAGTCAGTCATTGATTCAGACATTCATTCAGTCAGTCATTGATTCACACATTCACTGATTCATTCATTCATTCATTCAGTCAGTCAGTCAGTCATTGATTCACACATTCACTGTTTCATTCATTCATTCATTCAGTCAGTCATCGATTCACACATTTACTGATTCATTCATTCAGTCAGTCAGTCATTGATTCAGACATTCACTGATTCATTTAGTCAGTCAGTCAGTCAGTCATTGATTCAGACATTCATTCAATCAGTCATTGATTCATTCATTCAGTCAGTCAGTCATTGATTCACACATTCACTGATTCATTCATTCAGTCAGTCAGTCATTGATTCAGACACTCACTGATTCATTCAGTCAGTCAGCCAGTCAGTCATTGATTCATACATTCATTCAATCAGTCATTGATTCATTCATTCAGTCAGTCAGTCATTGATTCACACATTCACTGATTCATTCATTCAGTCAGTCAGTCATTGATTCAGACATTCACTGATTCATTTAGTCAGTCAGTCAGTCAGTCAGTCATTGATTCATACATTCATTCAATCAGTCATTGATTCATTCATTCAGTCAGTCAGTCATTGATTCACACATTCACTGATTCATTCAGTCAGTCAGTCAGTCAGTCATTGATTCAGACATTCATTCAGTCAGTCATTGATTCACACATTCACTGAGTCATTCATTCATTCATTGTCAGTCAGTCAGTCAGTCATTGATTCACACATTCACTGTTTCATTCATTCATTCATTCATTCAGTCAGTCAGTCAGTCATTGATTCACACATTCACTGTTTCATTCATTCATTCAGTCAGTCATCGATTCACACATTCACTGATTCATTCATTCATTCAGTCAGTCATTGATTCAGACATTCACTGATTCATTTAGTCAGCCAGTCAGTCAGTCATTGATTCACACATTCACTGATTCATTCAGTCAGTCAGTCAGTCATTGATTCATCCATTCAGTCAGTCAGTCATTGATTCAGACATTCACTGATTCATTCAGTCAGTCAGTCAGTCAGTCAGTCAGTCAGTCATTGATTCAGACATTCATTCAGTTAGTCATTGAATTAATCCATTCAGTCAGTCAGTCATTGATTCAGACATTCACTGATTCATTCAGTCAGTCAGTCAGTCAGTCAGTCATTGATTCAGACATTCATTCAGTCAGTCATTGATTCATTCAGTCAGTCAGTTAGTCATTGATTCGTTCATTCATTCAATCAGTCATTGATTCATTCATCCATTCAGTCAGTCAGTCACTGATTCAGACATTCACTGATTCATTTAGTCAGTCAGTCAGTCAGTCAGTCATTGATTCAGACATTCATTCAATCAGTCATTGATTCATTCATCCAGTCAGTCAGTCAGTCATTGATTCAGACATTCACTGATTCATTCAGTCAGTCAGTCAGTCAGTCATTGATTCAGACATTCATTCAGTCAGTCATTGATTCATTCATTCAGTCAGTCAGTCATTGATTCAGACATACACTGATTCATTCAGTCAGTCAGTCAGTCATTCATTCATTCATTCATTCAGTCATTGATTAATTCATTCAGTCAGTCAGTCATTGATTCACACATTCACTGTTTCATTCATTCAGTCAGTCAGTCAGTCATTGATTCACACATTCACTGATTCATTCATTCAGTCAGTCAGTCATTGATTCAGCCATTCATTCAGTCAGTCAGTCACTGATTCATTCATTCAGTCAGTCAGTCATTGATTCAGACATTCCCTGATTCATTCATTTAGTCAGTCAGTCAGTCAGTCAGTCATTGATTCACACATTCACTGATTCATTCATTCAGTCAGTCATTGATTCAGACATTCACTGATTAATTTAGTCAGTAATTCAGTCAGTCAGTCATTGATTCAGACATTCATTCAATCAGTCATTGATTCATTCAGTCAGTCAGCCAGTCATTGATTCACACATTCACTGATTCATTCATTCAGTCAGTCAGTCAGTCATTGATTCACACATTCACTGATTCATTCATTAATTCAGTCAGTCAGTCAGTCATTGATTCAGACATTCATTCAGTCAGTCATTGATTCAGACATTCACTGTTTCATTCATTCATTCAGTCAGTCAGTCATTGATTCACACATTCACTGATTCATTCATTCAGTCAGTCAGTTATTGATTCAGACATTCATTCAGTCAGTCAGTCATTGAGTCATTCATTCAGTCAGTCAGTCATTGATTCAGACATGCACTGATTCATTTAGTCAGTCAGTCAGTCAGTCAGTCATTGATTCACACATTCACTGATTCATTCATTCAGTCAGTCAGTCAGTCAGTCATTGATTCACACATTCAGTTTCTTTCATTCATTAATTCATTCATTCAGTCATTGATTCACACATTCACTGATTCATTCATTCAGTCAGTCAGTCATTGATTCAGACATTCACTGATTCATTTAGTCAGTCAGTCAGTCAGTCAGTCATTGATTCATACATTCATTCAATCAGTCATTGATTCATTCATTCAGTCAGTCAGTCATTGATTCACACATTCACTGATTCATTCAGTCAGTCAGTCAGTCATTGATTCAGACATTCATTCAGTCAGTCATTGATTCACACATTCACTGATTCATTCATTCATTCATTCATTCAGTCAGTCAGTCAGTCATTGATTCACACATTCACTGTTTCATTCATTCATTCATTCATTCAGTCAGTCATTGATTCACACATTCACTGATTCATTCATTCAGTCAGTCAGTCATTGATTCAGACATTCACTGATTCATTTAGTCAGTCAGTCAGTCAGTCATTGATTCAGACATTCATTCAATCAGTCATTGATTCATTCATTCAGTCAGTCAGTCATTGATTCACACATTCACTGATTCATTCAGTCAGTCAGTCAGTCATTGATTCAGACACTCACTGATTCATTCAGTCAGTCAGCCAGTCAGTCATTGATTCATACATTCATTCAATCAGTCATTGATTCATTCATTCAGTCAGTCAGTCATTGATTCACACATTCACTGATTCATTCATTCAGTCAGTCAGTCATTGATTCAGACATTCACTGATTCATTTAGTCAGTCAGTCAGTCAGTCAGTCATTGATTCATACATTCATTCAATCAGTCATTGATTCATTCATTCAGTCAGTCAGTCATTGATTCACACATTCACTGATTCATTCAGTCAGTCAGTCAGTCATTGATTCAGACATTCATTCAGTCAGTCATTGATTCACACATTCACTGATTCATTCATTCATTCATTCAGTCAGTCAGTCAGTCATTGATTCACACATTCACTGTTTCATTCATTCATTCATTCAGTCAGTCAGTCAGTCATTGATTCACACATTCACTGTTTCATTCATTCATTCATTCAGTCAGTCATCGATTCACACATTCACTGATTCATTCATTCATTCAGTCAGTCATTGATTCAGACATTCACTGATTCATTTAGTCAGCCAGTCAGTCAGTCATTGATTCACACATTCACTGATTCATTCAGTCAGTCAGTCAGTCATTGATTCATCCATTCAGTCAGTCAGTCATTGATTCAGACATTCACTGATTCATTCAGTCAGTCAGTCAGTCAGTCAGTCAGTCATTGATTCAGACATTCATTCAGTTAGTCATTGAATTAATCCATTCAGTCAGTCAGTCATTGATTCAGACATTCACTGATTCATTCAGTCAGTCAGTCAGTCAGTCAGTCATTGATTCAGACATTCATTCAGTCAGTCATTGATTCATTCAGTCAGTCAGTTAGTCATTGATTCGTTCATTCATTCAATCAGTCATTGATTCATTCATCCATTCAGTCAGTCAGTCACTGATTCAGACATTCACTGATTCATTTAGTCAGTCAGTCAGTCAGTCAGTCATTGATTCAGACATTCATTCAATCAGTCATTGATTCATTCATCCAGTCAGTCAGTCAGTCAGTCATTGATTCAGACATTCACTGATTCATTCAGTCAGTCAGTCAGTCAGTCATTGATTCAGACATTCATTCAGTCAGTCATTGATTCATTCATTCAGTCAGTCAGTCATTGATTCAGACATACACTGATTCATTCAGTCAGTCAGTCAGTCATTCATTCATTCATTCATTCATTCAGTCATTGATTCATTCATTCAGTCAGTCAGTCATTGATTCAGACATTCAGTCAGCCAGTCACTGATTCATTCAGTCAGTCAGTCAGTCATTGATTTAGACATTCATTGATTCACTGATTCATTCAGTCAGTCAGTCAGTCAGTCAGTCATTGATTCAGACATTCATTGATTCACTGATTCATTCAGTCAGTCAGTCAGTCATTGATGTATTTTGATTTTGTGGCTCTTGCTGGGGGTTGGGGGCGGGGCTGACTGTCAGTATCACAGAAACTGGCCTCAGTCCGACCAATGAACATCAGGCGTCTGTGCTGTGCACGCGCTCAGCGTGCACGGAGAAGGACCTGCAGACTGCAGTCTCACCTTTCAGCTGGACATATAAATCTTTGTTTCCCAAAAAGATCCAAACTGTGTGATTTCAGCTTCTTAAAGGTGAATATTTTCTGGTTTTTGAGTTCCTTCCTCTCAGGCAGGAAACTGAATATCTTTGGTTTGTGGACAAAACAAGACACTGAAGACATCATCTTGGTCTTTGGTGATGGGCATTCCCAGGGCACGGCCACCTCAGGGTGACTTGCTGAATTCCAGCGGACGGTGAACCGCGGTAAATGACCTCACAGATGTTATCTGGATGAATAAACAGGATTTTTTAATTTTAAAGCACTTATTTCATGCTAGCTTTTACAAAATATAAGCTAAACATGCTAAACATATGAATTTTATACAGAAATCCAGCTGTCTGCAAGCATATCCCCTCACCTCGAATTAGTTTGTTTCAGCAACCAACCAACATACGTCATGCTGCCGTCATGGCGTCTCAAACAGAACAGCAGCTGCCGTGTGGCGTCGGTCAGCATTTGCATGAAATCGTCTCTTATTGCCATGAAACATTCACTCTGATTGAAAATGAAGGGCAGCTGGTCGCTTTGACTCTGTCTCTTGTAGCTAACGTGACCACGGGGTCTCCTGAGTGTGTCGCCTTGTTATGCCATGCTGAGCCACCGGAAGGCGCTGTGTGTATGATTGTGTGTTGGACCAGTGCCACCGATGCTGTATTACCGCATGAGTAAAAACATCATTAAGTCTCAGTGAGACAACCTGCAACAAAACGATCAGTCGTGACAGATGACGACTTTGACACCCACCAAACTGTGGTGGACAGAATAAAGACACAGTGGTGGACAGCACACAGTGTAGACACACACACAAGGTACTACATAAAATAAACGACACAATTCAACAAAGTGCACGTTTGATGCAAGATGACTTACAATAAGTATGATAAGTACAATACAATAAATACACAAGGACAATATGAACAATAAGTATAACACATTAAATACACAAGGACAATAAGTACAATAAGTACAATACAATAAATACACAAGGACAATAAGTACAATAAGTACAATACGATAAATACACAAGGAGAATATGAACAATAAGTATAACACATTAAATACACCAGAACAATAAGTACAATAAGTACAATACAATAAATACACAAGGACAATAAGTACAATAAGTACAATACAATAAATACACAAGGACAATAAGTACAATACGATAAATACACAAGGAGAATATGAACAATAAGTATAACACATTAAATACACCAGAACAATAAGTAAAATAAGTACAATACGATAAATACACAAGGAGAATAAGCACAATAAGTACAATACAATAAATACACAAGGACAATAAGTACAATAAGTACAATACGATAAATACACAAGGAGAATATGAACAATAAGTATAACACATTAAATACACCAGAACAATAAGTACAATAAGTACAATACGATAAATACACAAGGACAATATGAACAATAAGTATAACACATTAAATACACAAGGACAATAAGTACAATAAGTACAATACAATAAATACACAAGGACAATAAGTACAATAAGTACAATACAATAAATACACAAGGACAATAAGTACAATAAGTACAATATGATAAATACACAAGGAGAATATGAACAATAAGTATAACACATTAAATACACCAGAACAATAAGTACAATAAGTACAATACGATAAATACACAAGGAGAATAAGCACAATAAGTACAATACAATAAATACACAAGGACAATAAGTACAATAAGTACAATACGATAAATACACAAGGAGAATATGAACAATAAGTATAACACATTAAATACACCAGAACAATAAGTACAATAAGTACAATACGATAAATACACAAGTACAATATGAACAATAAGTATAACACATTAAATACACCAGAACAATAAGTACAATAAGTACAATACGATAAATACACAAGGAGAATATGAACAATAAGTATAACACATTAAATACACCAGAAAAATAAGTACAATAAGTACAATACAATAAATACACAAGGACAATAAGTACAATAAGTACAATACGATAAATACACAAGGAGAATATGAACAATAAGTATAACACATTAAATACACAAGGACAATATGAACGATAAGTACAATACAATAAATACACCAGGACAATAAGTACAATACAAAAAATACACAAGGATAATAAGTACGAAAAGTACAACACATTAAATACACAAGGACAATAAGTACAATACAATAAATACACAAGGATAATAAGTACGAAAAGTATAACACATTAAATACACAAGGACAATAAGTACAATAAGTACAATACAATAAATACACAAGGACAATATGAACAATAAGTACAATACAATAAATACACAAGGTACGATAAGAACAACACAATAAATACACCAGGGACAATAAGTACAATACAATGAATACACAAGGACAATAAGAACAATAAGTATAACACATTAAATACACAAGGACAATATGAATGATAAGTACAATACAATAAATACACCAGGACAATAACTACAATACAAAAAATACACAAGGATAATAAGTACAAAAAGTACAACACATTAAATACACAAGGACAATAAGTACAATATGTACAATACAATAAATACACAAGGACAATATGAACAATAAGTATAACACATTAAATACATCAGGACAATAAATACGATAGGTACAATACAATAAATACACAAGGTACGATAAGAACAACACAATAAATACACCAGGGACAATAAGTACAATACAATGAATACACAAGGACAATATGAACAATAAGTATAACACATTAAATACACAAGGACAATATGAACGATAAGTACAATACAATAAATACACCAGGACAATAAGTACAATACAAAAAATACACAAGGATAATAAGTACGAAAAGTACAACACATTAAATACACAAGCACAATAAGTACAATACAATAAATACACAAGGATAATAAGTACGAAAAGTATAACACATTAAATACACAAGGACAATAAGTACAATAAGTACAATACAATAAATACACAAGGACAATATGAACAATAAGTATAACACATTAAATACACAAGGACAATATGAACGATAAGTACAATACAATAAATACACAAGGTACGATAAGAACAACACAATAAATACACCAGTGACAATAAGTACAATACAATGAATACACAAGGACAATAAGAACAATAAGTATAACACATTAAATACACAAGGACAATATAAATGATAAGTACAATACAATAAATACACCAGGACAATAAGTACAATACAAAAAATACACAAGGATAATAAGTACGAAAAGTACAACACATTAAATACACAAGGACAATAAGTACAATAAGTACAATACAATAAATACACAAGGACAATATGAACAATAAGTATAACACATTAAATACATCAGGACAATAAATACGATAGGTACAATACAATAAATACACAAGGCCAATAACTACAATAAGTACAATAAGTAAAATACACTAAATACACCAGGACAATAAGAAAGATAAGCACAATACAATAAATACATAAAACAATAAGTACAAAAAGTACAATACAATAAATACACAATGACAATAAGTACGACAAATAAACAAGACAAGACCTCACATATACAGTGTCAGTTTACCAGATACACAAGACAACAACATGGGTCATCCATCAGTCACTGAGGCCGGCAGAAGTCTGACCTAATTGAGGTCTGTGCACGCTGAACACACTCTGTGCACGCTGAACACACTCTGTGCATGCTGAACACACTCTGTGCACGCTGAACACACTCTGTGCACGCTGAACACACTCTGTGCACGCTGAACACACTCTGTGCATGCTGAACACACTCTGTGCATGCTGAACACACTCTGTGCATGCTGAACACACTCTGTGCACGCTGAGCACACTGTGTGCACGCTGATCACACTCTGTGCACAGTCTGTGCACGCTGAACACACTCTGTGCACGCTGAACACACTCTGTGCACGCTGATCACACTCTGTGCACAGTCTGTGCACGCTGAACACAGTGTGTGCACGCTGATCACACTCTGTGCACGCTGAACACAGTGTGTGCACGCTGATCACACTCTGTGCACGCTGAACACAGTCTGTGCACGCTGAACACACTCTGTGCACAGTCTGTGCACGCTGAACACACTCTGTGCACAGTCTGTGCATGCTGAACACAGTCTGTGCATGCTGAACACACTGTGCACGCTGAACACACTGTGCACGCTGAACACACTGTGCACGCTGAACACACTCTGTGCATGCTGATCACACTCTGTGCACGCTGAACACAGTCTGTGCACGCTGAACACACTCTGTGCACGCTGAACACAGTCTGTGCACGCTGAACACAGTCTGTGCACGCTGAACACACTCTGTGCACGCTGAACACAGTCTGTGCACGCTGAACACAGTCTGAGCACGCTGAACACAGTCTGAGCACGCTGAACACAGTCTGTGCACGCTGCACACAGTCTGTGCACGCTGAACACAGTCTGTGCACGCTGAACACAGTCTGAGCACGCTGTACACAGTCTGTGCAAGCTGCACACAGTCTGTGCACGCTGAACACAGTCTGAGCACGCTGAACACAGTCTGTGCACGCTGAACACACTCTGAGCACGCTGAACACAGTCTGTGCACGCTGAACACAGTCTGAGCACGCTGAACACAGTCTGTGCACGCTGAACACAGTCTGTGCACGCTGAACACACTCTGTGGACGCTGAACACTGTGCACGCTGAACACACTCTGTGCATGCTGAACACACTCTGTGCACGCTGAACACACTCTGTGCACGCTGAACACACTCTGTGCACGCTGAACACACTCTGTGCACACTGAACACACTCTGTACACTGAACACACTCTGTGCATGCTGAACACACTCTGTGCACCCTTAACACACTCTGTGCACGCTGAACACTGTGCACGCTGAACACAGTCTATGCACGCTGAATACAGTCTGTGTACGCTGAACACAGTCTGTGCACGCTGAAAACACTCTGTGCATGCTGAACACACTCTGTGTATGCTGAAAACACTCTGTGTATGCTGAAAACACTCTGTGTATGCTGAAAACACTCTGTGTATGCTGAACACACTCTGTGTATGCTGAACACAGTCTGTGCATGCTGAACACACTCTGTGTACGCTGAACACACTCTGTGTACGCTGAACACAGTCTGTGCACGCTGAACACACTCTGTGTACGCTGAACACAGTCTGTGTACGCTGAACACACTCTGTGTACGCTGAACACACTGTGTACGCTGAACACACTCTGTGTACGCTGAACACAGTCTGTGCACGCTGAACACAGTCTGTGCATGCTGAACACACTGTGTACGCTGAACACACTCTGTGTACGCTGAACACACTCTGTGCACGCTGAACACACTCTGTGTACGCTGAACACAGTCTGTGCACGCTGAACACACTCTGTGTACGCTGAACACAGTCTGTGCACGCTGAACACAGTCTGTGCACGCTGAACACACTGTGTACGCTGAACACACTCTGTGCACGCTGAACACACTCTGTGTACGCTGAACACAGACTGTGTACGCTGAACACACTCTGTGTACGCTGAACACAGTCTGTGCACGCTGAACACACTCTGTGTACGCTGAACACAGTCTGTGCACGCTGAACACAGTCTGTGCACGCTGAACACAGTCTGTGTACGCTGAACACACTCCGTGCACGCTGAACACTGTGTACGCTGAACACACTCTGTGTACGCTGAACACAGTCTGTGCACGCTGAACACACTCTGTGTACGCTGAACACTGTGTACGCTGAACACACTCCGTGCACGCTGAACACACTCCGTGCACGCTGAACACAGTCTGTGCACGCTGAACACACTCCGTGCACGCTGAACACTGTGTACGCTGAACACACTCTGTGCACGCTGAACACAGTCTGTGTACGCTGAACACACTCTGTGTATGCTGAACACACTCTGTGTACGCTGAACAGTCTGTGTACGCTGAACACAGTCTGTGCACGCTGAACACACACTGTGCACGCTGAACACAGTCTGTGCACGCTGAACACAGTCTGTGCACGCTGAACACACTCTGTGTACGCTGAATACAGTCTGTGTACGCTGAACACAGTCTGTGCACGCTGAACACAGTCTGTGCACGCTGAACACACACTGTGTACGCTGAACACAGTCTGTGCACGCTGAACACAGTCTGTGTACGCTGAACACACTCTGTGTACGCTGAACACAGTCTGTGTACGCTGAACACACTCTGTGCACGCTGAACACAGTCTGTGCACGCTGAACACAGTCTGTGCACGCTGAACACAGCTCTGTGTACGCTGAATACACTCGGTGTACGCTGAACACAGTCTGTGCACGCTGAACACAGTCTGTGCACGCTGAACACACACTGTGTACGCTGAACACAGTCTGTGCACGCTGAACACACTGTGTACGCTGAACACACTCTGTGTACGCTGAACACACTCTGTGCACGCTGAACACACTCTGTGTACGCTGAACACAGACTGTGTACGCTGAACACACTCTGTGTACGCTGAACACAGTCTGTGCACGCTGAACACACTCTGTGTACGCTGAACACAGTCTGTGCACGCTGAACACAGTCTGTGTACGCTGAACACACTCTGTGCACGCTGAACACTGTGTACGCTGAACACTGTGCACGCTGAACACACTCTGTGCACGCTGAACACAGTGCACACTGAACACACTGTGTGCACGCTGAACACACTCTGTGCACGCTGAACACAGACTGTGTACGCTGAACACACTCTGTGTACGCTGAACACAGTCTGTGTACGCTGAACACACTCCGTGCACGCTGAACACTGTGTACGCTGAACACAGTCTGTGCACGCTGAACAGACTCTGTGTATGCTGAACACAGACTGTGTACACTGAACACACACTGTGTACGCTGAACACAGTCTGTGCACGCTGAACACACTCTGTGTACGCTGAATACAGTCTGTGTACGCTGAACACAGTCTGTGCACGCTGAACACAGTCTGTGCACGCTGAACACAGTCTGTGCACGCTGAACACACTCTGTGTACGCTGAATACAGTCGGTGTACGCTGAACACAGTCTGTGTACGCTGAACACAGTCTGTGCACGCTGAACACACACTGTGCACGCTGAACACAGTCTGTGCACGCTGAACACACTCTGTGTACGCTGAACACACTCTGTGTACGCTGAATACAGTCGGTGTACGCTGAACACAGTCTGTGTACGCTGAACACAGTCTGTGCATGCTGAACACAGTCTGTGCACGCTGAGAACACACCATCTGGGATAACCTGCGAAAATAACAGTTGTTGTACAGCTGAACACAGTCTGTGTACGCTGAACACAGTCTGTGCACGCTGAACACAGTCTGTGCACGCTGAACACAGTCTGTGCACGCTGAACACAGTCTGTGCACGCTGAACACAGTCTGTGCACGCTGAACACACTCTGTGTACGCTGAACACAGTCTGTGCACGCTGAACACAGTCTGTGTACGCTGAACACAGTCTGTGCACGCTGAACACAGTCTGTGCACGCTGAACACACTCTGTGTACGCTGAATACAGTCTGT
>NW_022986292.1:161851-212548 GCF_902500255.1 Thalassophryne amazonica
CACTGACCTGTGTGTGATCTCGGTCTGTGTCTCACTGACCTGTGTGTGTCTCACTGACCTGTGTGTGATCTCGGTCTGTGTCTCACTGACCTGTGTGTGTGTCTCACTGACCTGTGTGTGATCTCGGTCTGTGTCTCACTGACCTGTGTGTGTGTCTCACTGACCTGTGTGTGATCTCGGTCTGTGTCTCACTGACCTGTGTGTGATCTCACTGACCTGTGTGTGTGTCTCACTGACCTGTGTGTGTGTCTCACTGACCTGTGTGTGATCTCGGTCTGTGTCTCACTGACCTGTGTGTGTCTCACTGACCTGTGTGTGATCTCGGTCTGTGTCTCACTGACCTGTGTGTGTCTCACTGACCTGTGTGTGTCTCACTGACCTGTGGTGCCGCTGTCGGTGATCCCGGTGTTCAGCAGTCCTCTCGCACTCCTCCTCCAAACGGCGTCTCGGCTCACAAACTGATTCATGACTCTGCAAACTTGCGACAGTCGACTCAGAGACTTGTAGTCCAGAAAGGACAGGATGTGGTAGAAGACGTCGTCGGGCAGCTCTGACAGCAGGTCACTCATATCCAACCGTCCGCTGCTTTCAGTCTACTTTCATTGTTTTTTTTTAAGTTAATACACTAATTTTCACACAACAAACCAAACGTTGGATCACAGCATCTTCTTCTTTAGTTTCCGTTCATTTTCTTCTGCAATGGTTAGAAAGCATCTTAAAGTTGCATTACCGCCACCTACTGGACTGGAGTGTGCATCGGAGGTAAAAGTCGATTCTTTTAGACCGGTTTTTATCTTGCGTTAGTTTGACAAAAGGCACCTGAAGGATGCTCAGACCAGGAGAAACAAAATTCTCTGGTCTGATGAGACAAAGATTGGCATCATCATATTCAAGAAGACTTGAGGCTGTAATTGCTGCCAAATGTGCATCAAAAAAGTACTGAGCAAAGGCTGTGAATAACTATGGAGATGGGATTTCTTGGGTTTTTTGACCAAAAAAAAAAAAACTTTTTTCATGTTGTCATTATGGGGTGTTGTGAGTAGAATTTTGAGAGGAAAAATTATTTTCCTTAATTTAGAATAAGGCTGTAACCTAACAAAATGTGGAAAAAGTAAAGTGCTGTGAATACTTTCTGTATAATCCCTCCAGCATGTCCTGGGTCTTCCCCGGGGCCTCCTTCCCAGTTGGATGTGCCTCAAAGAACTCCCTATAGGGATACAACCAGGGGACAAACTCACCACATGCCCAAACCATCTAAGCTGGCTCCTTTTGATGCAAAGAAACAGCAGATCTATTCTGAGTCCCTCCTGAATGGTCAAGATTCTCATCGTGTCCAGGAGTGTAAGCCCAGAAACTTGAAGAGGAATCTCATTTCTGGCGCTTGTATCTGTGATGTCATTCTTTCAGTCATTACCCAAAATTCATGACAGCAGTTGAGGATAGGAGGAGCATAAACCATCTGGTAAATTGAGAGTCTTGCCTTCTGACTCAGCTCTTTCTATACCAGGACGGGTCGGTACAGCATCTGTGAAACTTCAGATGCCACCCCAATCTGTCTGTTGATCACCAACTTACCCAACCTGAACAAGACCCGAGGTGCTTAAACCCCTCCACTTGAGGCAGTAACCCAAAGGGAACAAGCCAGTTTTCCAACAGAGGACCATGATCTCAGATTTGGAGGTGCTGCTCCTCATCCCAGAGGTCACCATCTGATGAAGTCAACAGTGCCACATCATCCACAAAAACAGAGATGCCATTTTGATGTCACTGAACTGGACACTGTCCAGTTCCTAACTGCACCTTGAAATCTCATCCATGAACATCACAAACATCTTTCATGTAAAATCTTTTTCTTCCAACTGCAGACTCTTGCATGCTTGCCCAAACAGTCTTATGTCAGTGAGCAGCTGGTCACATAATTCTAGACTTAATGGTGACGTGACTCATGACTCCAACCGTCTTGTCTCAAGAAATACTGTCAGACTTCACGGGATAACTTGGCAACAACAACAAAACAGAAAAGCACCTCAAACCTTAATAGTGCAGCAGATAACATAATATTTACAGAGGAATCCTGCAAATGGTGACAGAAGCACCAAATCGGCACAAATACTCCATTAACTCTTTTGAAAAAAGAAAAAATGATTGGTGATTTGAATTTTCAATAGGCAGCCAGGGAGGGGTCAACTGAGGAATTACACAGGGGTCAAAATTAAAAGATGCTCCAATCATATTGAAAACTACACCACATTATTCCAAAAAGGTATAGTTTGGACAATCTGTGACTGAATGTCCTGGAGGTCTGGAGTAAAAACAGCAAGAATGGTGACAAAGGTCAATTTCAGTTTGTACAGGGGTCAAAAGTTAAAGTTGCTATAATTTTGGTAAAAAGTGATGCAAATTATTGGTTGAGTTATTAGAGTTTTAAAAAGGAATAGTTTGCACCATGTGTCATGTTTTGTTATCATGTTACAGGGTAACATGTCACATGTCACATATGTCCAATGGACATCGACATTGTTGACCTTTACTTTGCAAACCAAGCATTGAAAACAGTCAAAACTATTCCATTTATTAATCCTATTAGCACAACCAATAATTTGCAACACGTTTTACCAAAACTGGAGCAACTTTAACTTTTGACCCCTGTGTAATTCTTCAGTTGACCCCTACCTGGCCACCTATTGAAAATTCAAATGGACAGTCGGTTTCTTCAAAAGAGTTAATGTCTAAGGAGTATTTGTCCTCAATTTGTTGCTTCTATCACCATTTGCAGGATTGTTTCAGTTATCTGCTGCACTATAATATCCACTCAGAGCCGTCCATCCGTGTGATCCCGGCACACCGGGATCACACGGACAGGACTCCATGTCTGTGTGGGATTACACTGTGTGAGCAGGACTCTGAGTGAAGGTTGAGTGCCTAGTGAACCTGCAGTATTTCATTAGATTAGATTTATCCATTCTTAAAATGACTTTGTATTAAATAATTCAGTAAGATAATATGTTGATTTGTTTGCTTGTTTGGTTTTATTTAGGTAAAACTCCATATATGTAACATACACATATAAATATTCACCGAGGATAACACATCAAGTCCAGTCACGTCTGTAGACCCAGACACCTGTGTGCTGGATCACGTGCACAGAAACGTGCCATATGTCCAAAACATGGAAGCTGACCTTCCTTCATGTCAGTGAGCCTGACTTCTTGTTTCGTTAGGGCTTCGTTGCCCTTCGTTAAGTGACCAGGCAATTAGATTGAAATCAGGACCGTATAGTTCCTCTTAGGCCTAGGGCCTAACTCAACTTGAAGCTGCTGCTGACAGCTGCTGATTGGCTTCTAAACCAGCGCCCCATGACCGTTTACACTGGTGAAGGGGGTGGCATGATGAGAACAAGACCTGTTAAAGGGCGGATGAAGTAATTAGGAGTCAACGGCCATCATGCTTTAATCTGACCTATCGTCTGTGCTGTGGGAGCAATAACAGAGAAGAAGTTGTTCTTTTTTCTGTTTTTTTTTTTCGTTTTCTCTGGGCCCCTCCCCAATCGGACCGGGAGTGACATGTTTAGCCGCATGTTCTCCCTGAATTGCTGTCTGTCTGAGTGGTGTCCAAAAAATGAGGTGGGCTTCATAGATAATTGGCAAAGCTTCTGGGGAAAACCTGGTCTTGTTAGGAGAGACGGCATCCATCCCACTTTGGATGGAGCAGCTCTCATTTCTAGAAATCTGGCCAGTTTTCTTAAATCCTCCAAACCGTGACTATCCAGGGTTGGGACCAGGAAGCAGAGTTGTAGTCTTACACACCTCTCTGCAGCTTCTCTCCCCCTGCCATCCCCTCATTACCCCATCCCCGTAGAGACGGTGCCTGCTCCCAGACTACCAATAACCAGCAAAAATCTATTTAAGCATAAAAATTCAAAAAGAAAAATAATATAGCACCTTCAACTGCACCACAGACTAAAACAGTTAAATGTGGTCTATTAAACATTAGGTCTCTCTCTTCTAAGTCCCTGTTAGTAAATGATATAATAATTGACCAACATATTGATTTATTCTGCCTTACAGAAACCTGGTTACAGCAGGATGAATATGTTAGTTTAAATGAGTCAACTCCCCCGAGTCACACTAACTGTCAGAATGCTCGTAGCACGGGCCGAGGCGGAGGATTAGCAGCAATCTTCCATTCCAGCTTATTAATTAATCAAAAACCCAGACAGAGCTTTAATTCATTTGAAAGCTTGACTCTTAGTCTTGTCCATCCAAATTGGAAGTCCCAAAAACCAGTTTTATTTGTTATCTATCGTCCACCTGGTGGTCGTTACTGTGAGTTTCTCTGTGAATTTTCAGACCTTTTGTCTGACTTAGTGCTTAGCTCAGATAAGATAATTATCAATCAATCAACCAACTTTTTTTTTATATAGCGCCAAATCACAACAAACAGTTGCCCCAAGGCGCTTTATATTGTAAGGCAAGGCCATACAATAATTATGAAAAACCCCAACGGTCAAAACGACCCCCTGTGAGCAAGCACTTGGCTACAGTGGGAAGGAAAAACTCCCTTTTAACAGGAAGAAACCTCCAGCAGAACCAGGCTCAGGGAGGGGCAGTCTTCTGCTGAGACTGGTTGGGGCTGAGGGAAATTATAGTGGGCGATTTTAACATCCACACAGATGCTGAGAATGACAGCCTCAACACTGCATTTAATCTACTATTAGACTCAATTGGCTTTGCTCAAAATGTAAATGAGTCCACCCACCACTTTAATCATATCTTAGATCTTGTTCTGACTTATGGTATGGAAATTGAAGACTTAACAGTATTCCCTGAAAACTCCCTTCTGTCTGATCATTTCTTAATAACATTTACATTTACTCTGATGGACTACCCAGCAGTGGGGAATAAGTTTCATTACACTAGAAGTCTTTCAGAAAGCAGTGTAACTAGGTTTAAGGATATGATTCCTTCTTTATGTTCTCTAATGCCATATACCAACACAGTGCAGAGTAGCTACCTAAACTCTGTAAGTGAGATAGATTATCTCGTCAGTAGTTTTACATCCTCATTGAAGACAACTTTGGATGCTGTAGCTCCTCTGAAAAAGAGAGCTTTAAATCAGAAGTGCCTGACTCCGTGGTATAACTCACAAACTCGCAGCTTAAAGCAGATAACCCGTAAGTTGGAGAGGAAATGGCGTCTCACTAATTTAGAAGATCTTCACTTAGCCTGGAAAAAGAGTCTGTTGCTCTATAAAAAAAAAGCCCTCCGTAAAGCTAGGACATCTTACTACTCATCACTAATTGAAGAAAATAAGAACAACCCCAGGTTTCTCTTCAGCACTGTAGCCAGGCTGACAAAGAGTCAGAGCTCTATTGAGCCGAGTATTCCTTTAACTTTAACTAGTAATGACTTCATGACTTTCTTTGCTAATAAAATTTTAACTATTAGAGAAAAAAATTACTCATAACCATCCCAAAGACGTATCGTTATCTTTGGCTGCTTTCAGTGATGCCGGTATTTGGTTAGATTCTTTCTCTCCGATTGTTCTGTCTGAGTTATTTTCATTAGTTACTTCCTCCAAACCATCAACATGTCTATTAGACCCCATTCCTACCAGGCTGCTCAAGGAAGCCCTACCATTAATTAATGCTTCGATCTTAAATATGATCAATCTATCTTTATTAGTTGGCTATGTACCACAGGCTTTTAAGGTGGCAGTAATTAAACCATTACTTAAAAAGCCATCACTTGACCGAGCTATCTTAGCTAATTATAGGCCAATCTCCAACCTTCCATTTCTTTCAAAAATTCTTGAAAGGTTAGTTGTAAAACAGCTAACTGATCATCTGCAGAGGAATGGTCTATTTGAAGAGTTTCAGTCAGGGTTTAGAATTCATCATAGTACAGAAACAGCATTAGTGAAGGTTACAAATGATCTTCTTATGGCCTCAGACAGTGGACTCATCTCTGTGCTTGTTCTGTTAGACCTCAGTGCTGCTTTTGATACTGTTGACCATAAAATTTTATTACAGAGATTAGAGCATGCCATAGGTATTAAAGGCACTGCGCTGCGGTGGTTTGAATCATATTTATCTAATAGATTACAATTTGTTCATGTAAATGTGGAATCTTCTTCACAGACTAAGGTTAATTATGGAGTTCCACAAGGTTCTGTGCTAGGACCAATTTTATTCACTTTATACATGTTTCCCTTAGGCAGTATTATTAGACAGCATTGCTTAAATTTTTATTGTTATCATGTTATATGGATCAGGTGACCCTGAACCATCCCTTAGTTATGCTGCTATAGACTTAGACTGCTGGGGGGTTCCCATGATGCACTGAGTGTTTCTTTCTCTTTTTGCTCTGTATGCACCACTCTACATTTAATCATTAGTGATTGATCTCTGCTCCCCTCCACAGCATGTCTTTTTCCTGGTTCTCTCCCTCAGCCCCAACCAGTCCCAGCAGAAGACTGCCCCTCCCTGAGCCTGGTTCTGCTGGAGGTTTCTTCCTGTTAAAAGGGAGTTTTTCCTTCCCACTGTTGCCAAGTGCTTGCTCACAGGGGGTCGTTTTGACCATTGGGGTTTTTCCGTAATTATTGTATGGCCTTGCCTTACAATATAAAGCGCCTTGGGGCAACTGTTTGTTGTGATTTGGCGCTATATAAATAAAATTGATTGATTGATTGGTTTTTCAGGATGAACGATGTGTGTGTAAGTTATGGAGGGCTGCAGGAAGACAGTGTGCGTTTATTGATTGCACACAACTGCCTCACGGTAATCCACTCTGTTGTGCTGGTACCTGGAGTAAAATTGAAATTCAAATGTATTAATTTATATAGTGCAAATTCACGACGGGGTCGCCTCAAGGCACTTCACACAACACAACTTGAAAAAGCAGAACAAAATGAATTAAAAGATTAAAACCACAAAAAAGAATAAAAACATAAAAAGTAAAAAGAATAAAAGAAAACACCCAGTAGTCCTGCACCTTGCAAACGCAGGGCCTGAGCCGGTACGTAGGGCTTAACCAGGTCAGCCAGGTAGAGAGGTGCCAGTCCGTGAACAATTTTATAGGCCAGTAACAGCACCTTAAAGTCTGATCTCAGAGAGACAGGAAACCAATGAAAGGGATGCCAGGACCAGGAAAAGGACACAGACTACGCCAAGTCCCACAGCGACAAACAAGTGGTGATGCGAGCAGGTGGACACTGGCAGCTCTGAGCTATAAACCCATGTGTAGGCCGTCTGAGTGAGATGGTCACTGTGCTGCTACATGGGCAACAGCAGCACTCATATCCTGCTCAGATGTCAGAGTCTGACACCACTCCCTCCCGTATTTGAGGAAGGGATTAAAAAATGAGGTGGAGGTGTTGCTTTAATTCATAATTCTGAATTGTCTTACTTGCTCTTGGAGGTCTAAAATATAATTTGTTTGAACATTTGACTCTCTGCTCTGCCCATAATACTACGTACATCCAAGGTCAGAAGAATAAAAATGAACCGTATTATTTTGTCACTGTATAGAGGGTTTTCATGTGATGTATCGGTCACATGATTTTTGTGCCATGCGGCTTATGACACGGTGGCCGCTGTGATACGCTATGTTCATTTGGCGAACAATTGCAGAAGTTTCAACAATGGTCAACTTTTGTGCTGTTGTCAGTTGTTTAAACAGAGGTGATAAAAATGAGGCAGGTCGCTCATTTTACAGGCTGCCAGCAGTTATTGTGCATCAAGCAGCGGAGTGTTACGAGCTTTCTTAGCGACACACAGAGAGACCTGGATCAGCAGATCTGAAGGAAGCTTTAATTTGGCCAGAACCAAGCAGACCACCCGGAAGAGCGCTCCGGCTACCATCGGTGTGAAGAAGCCTCACCGTTACAGGCGCGGCACCGTGGTGCTGAGAAAGATCCTCCGCTACCCGAAATCCACCGAGTTGCTGATCCGCAAGCTGCCCTTCCAGCGCCTGGTGAGAGAAATCACTCAGGACATCAAGACTGACCTCCGCTTTCAGAGCTCCGCTGTGATGCTCTGCAAGAAGCCAGTTAGGCTGACCTGGTCGGCAGCTGTTGAAAGAGTGAAGGTGAAGTTCCTTGGTGTCAGTGTTTCTAACCGACTGTCCTGGACTGCAAACACCTCAAACCTGGTCAAAAAGTCTCAACAGAGACTTTTCTTCCTCAGGAAGCTGAGGAAGGCCCAGTTGCCCCAGGGACTGATGCTCAACTTTTATCGGCGTACCATTGAGAGCATCCTCACAAACTGCATCACGGTTTGGTTCAGGAGCTGTACAGCTGCTGAGAGGAGGCCCTGCATAGGGTGGTGAAGGCAACCCAGCGCATTACTGGGATGGAGCTTCCTCACCTTGACACAGGCTATGCTAGCAGACTGAGGAAGAAGGCTAGCGACATTGCAGTGGACACAACACACCCCTGGAACTCCTTGTTCGAACTGCTACTGTCCGGGAAGTGGTTCAGAGCCGTAAAGGCCAGCGCAAATCGTCCGAGAGACAGCTTTTACCCTAGAGCCGTGGCCTCCATCACACCCCGTCCCCCTGCTTGGACACGTAACACACAGAGCTGTCAAACTGTGGGTGGAACTATATGGACTAAGATTTAAGCTATACGCTACACTTACCGTCCTCACCTGGAATTCTGCACAGTGAACTGCTGCTTTAGGTATTCACACCAAGCATTATGCCTTTTTTTATCCACATATTATATTTTGTATAATTTATATTTTAATATTTTTATATTTTTTATAAGGAGGAGTTAATGGAAATTTCATATAAAGTGATTCTGATTCTGATCCTGATTTTGCATACGGGGGTCGCATATGATTTCAGGCTCACCAATAAATGGCAATACTGCCCTGTGTGCCCCATCATGTGATGAGACTGTGATGTACAATTGTCACCATGTCACAGCCAGCATGTCAGCTGTAGCACACACACTGAATGAGATATGAACAATGATGACACACACACTCACCTGTGGACACAGGGTGACACAAAGCTGCCTTAAGGCGCTTCACCCAAGTAAGGTCTAACCTTACCAACCCCCAGAGCAAGAACACAGGCGACAGTGGTAAGAAAAACTCCCTCTGAGGAAGAAACCTCAGGTAGACCAGACTCAAAGGGGCGACCCTCTGCTTGGGCCATTCTAACAGTTACAAGGTTTTGCAAACTTTTACAAAGCTGAAGAAACAGGAAATCAACCAACATAATAATATAAAAAAGATGAGAAGTCCACACCGTCGGTGGGCCTGTACCCGCAACAGGGTCACTTTCAAATGCAGACTGCAGCATGCCTCTCGCCTTCCAACTCACAGTCCATCCGGGCCCTTCAGTTCAGATCCATCCGTTGTTTGTCCCTCGGACAGAGAGAAAAAGAGCAGAATCAGTTGGATGGGAAAAAATACAACTAAGGTATAATTCATCAGCAGTAAATCAACAGAAAAAAAACAGCAATTACTAAGGTGCTAGCCCTAAGCTTCACTAACAGACCCAAAATTTAAATAAAGTGTTGGGAAAGTGTAATGACATGGACCCACAACAGGGGGCATAAATGAATGGACAATGAATGAGCCGAAAATAGAACACTTTACTGTTGTGAATGTGCACAACGAAATACAGACAATTATAGAATTTTGGTATGTAGTCAATCTACAAAGGTGACGTGTGGGCAGGCTCGAGGATAGAAGACGTCTGTCCAGAGAAGAGCCGGAACCCACACAATTTCCACCGCCACCGAACCCAGAGAATACTGGAGCCGCCAAGTCCCGTGTCCCCAGGTGGTCACCGTCTCCGGCTGTCGGATCTGGTACTGCTGGCAGGAAGCAGAACCAATCAAGGGTGGGTGTGAGCACACACCCAGCAAACAGTCAGCAAAAACAGTCTTTAGTTTCACACGGAGGGAAAACCTCCACCTCCAATCCAGAAACTCAGCACGTGCAGTATTTGTGAGTACTTATCAAGTTTGCCGTGGGGAGCGAAGACGTCAGTCCTCCACATACCACAAACCCAGCCTCCAGCTGCAAGCACTCACAGGAACGACTGCAAAAAGTACAGAAGCAAAAACTGTATGCGTATGACTCATAAACGGCTGAGCTGATTGCCTTCTTGGCTTGAAGATATCTCGGCAGGGAGGTGGAGTCGCTGCCCGGCTTTTATGGAGAAGATGATGAGGTGGTGATGAGTGACAGCTGTCAGGTGGTGATGAGAGACAGCTGTCACTCCCGGCTGCTCCCGTGAGGCGGCTGCGCCCTCTCGTGCCTGAAGCCCGCACTTCAGGCAGGGCGCCCTCTGTTGGTGGGCCAGCAGTACCTCCTCTTCAGCGGCCCACACAACATAAAGTTGAGGCCAAGACCTGTTCTATTGCTAATAAAATTACTTTAAAAGGATAGGAAGCATAGTACTATACTATGCTACTATGCTAGCCATACGAAAGGGAAAATAAGTGCATCTTAAGTCTGGACTTGAAAGTCTCTACAGAATCTGACTGTTTTATTGATGCAGGGAGATCATTCCCCAGAACAGGGGCATGATAAGAGAAAGCTCTGTGACCTGCAGACTTCTTAGTCACCCGAGGCACACTCAATCTAGAAGAGATAAATGCATGGATCAGGGTCTCAGCATCAGCCATAAACAGGATGGGACGAATCTTTGCTATATTTCGCAGGTGGAAGAAAGCAGTCCTCATAATATTTCTAATGTAGAGGTCAAAGGACAACGTAAGATCATAAATTACCCCAAGGTTCCTCACTTTGTCAGTGTGATGTATGACACACGAGCCTAGAATAAGTGTTAACTGGTCAAATTGATGTCGATGTCTCACTGGACCAGGAACCATCATTTCACTCTTATCAGAGTTTAAAAGCAGGAAGTTTCTAGACATCCAGCTTCTCACTGATGCAAGGCAATCTTCTGGTTGGGGAAAGTGTAATGCACGGACCCACAACAGGGGGCGTAAATGAATGGTCAATAGATAAACCAATGAATACAATTTATTGCGGCAAATGTGCACAACAGGTCAAAGACTGCTTTTAGACAGTCAATCACAAGATACAACAGATGACGTGTGGGCAGGCCCAAGGGTAGGAGACGCCTATCCAGAGGGCCAGATCTAGGATGAAGCTCCTCTTCACCCAGGAGCGTTCTTCAGGTCCGTAACCCTCCCAGTCCACCAGATACTGGAGACCCCGACCCCTCTGGTGAACATCCAGAAGCCTGCGGACCGTCCACGCAGGCTCGCCGTCGATGATGCGGGCAGGAGGCGGCGCTGGTCCGGGGGTGCAAAGGTCCGAGGTGTGATATGGTTTGAGCTTGGAGACATGAAAAACTGGATCGATCCGCAGTGAAGCTGGGAGTTTCACCTTCACTGCGGCTGGACTGATGATTTTGGCGATCTTGAATGGTCCGATATATCTGTCCATCAGTTTTGGTGACTCCGTGTTGAGCGGGATGTTCTTGGTTGACAGCCAGACCTCCTGCCCGGGCTGGTATTCTGGGGCCGGGGCGCGTCGATGGTCTGCATGGTTCTTCACCCTCGTCCTGGCTTTCAGCAGGGCAGAGCGGGCTGTTCGCCACACCCGACGGCACCTCCTGAGGTGGGCCTGGACCGAGGGAACCCTGACCTCTCCCTCCACAGCCGGAAACAATGGGGGCTGGTACCCCAAACACGCTTCGAACGGGTTGAGGCCAGTTGCAGACGAGACTGTTATGAGCGTACTCAATCCAGGCCAGATGTTGACTCCAGGCCGTTGGGTGCGCGGATGTCACACATGGTAAGGCCTGTTCCAGCTCCTGGTTGGCCCGCTCTGCCTGTCTGTTGGTCTGAGGGTGGTACCCGGACGAAAGGCTCACGGTGGCCCCCAGTTCCCTACAGAAACTCCTCCAGACTTGTGAGGAGAACTGGGGACCACGATCCGAGACGATGTTCGTTGGGATACCATGCAGACGTACGACGTGGTGGACCAGGAGGTCTGCAGTCTCCTGGGCCGTTGGGAGCTTCGGGAGGGCCACAAAGTGGGCCGCCTTGGAGAACCGGTCCACTATCGTCAGGATGGTTGTCATTCCCTGGGACGCAGGGAGACCCGTGACAAAGTCCAGGCCGATGTGGGACCAGGGGCGACGAGGCACTGGCAGCGGCTGGAGGAGTCCATTCTCTGATTGATGTACAGCCTTGCCCCTGGCACAGGTGGTACAGGCCCGGACATACTCCCGGACGTCGGCCTCCATTGACGCCCACCAGAACCGCTGCCGGACCACTGCCATGGTCCTTCGCACCCCTGGATGGCAGGTGAGCTTAGAACTGTGACAGAAGTCCAAAACTGCAGTCCTAGCATCTGGTGGGATGTACATACGGTTTGATGGTCCACCTCCGGGGTCCGGGTGATGCGTCAGGGCCTCCCTGATGATGTTCTCCATGTCCCACATCAGTGTGGCGACGATAGTGGACTCTGGGATGATGTTTTCAGGTGGATCCGACAGCTCCGTTTTTACTTCTTCTTCGTGCACCCGGGACAGTGCATCTGACCTCTGGTTCTTGGTCCCGGGGTGACAGGTGATCCTGAAGTCAAAACATCCAAAAAATAGAGACCAACGGGCTTGCCTGGGGTTCAGACACTTAGCAGTCCGAATATACTCCAGGTTCCGATGGTCAGTGAAAACCGTGAATGGAACCACAGCTCCCTCCATCAAGTGTCTCCACTCCTCTAGGGCCTCTTTCACCGCCAGGAGCTCCTGATTGCCGACATCATAATTCCGCTGTGCCGGGGTCAACCTGCGGAAGAAATAGGCACGGGGTGGAGACCGTAGGCACCGTTCTCATGGGAAAGAAGACAAAGCTACAAATGTTTAACAGTGATAACATATATATATATATATATATATAAAATCCTTAACATTTCCCACCTGTTTATCACCTGTTAAACGTATAGCAGGCATCACCCAGCTTAGTTAGTTAGTTTATTAACTTAGTTTATTCTGTCCACGTTTTTATTAATTGAACACCACCAACAGATGGAAGATTTGAATCCAGCTGCTATTTGATCAACCAGTTTATACTCGTCAGGCACTCCTCTGGGGACTCCTATTGCGTCAATATATGTTGGATTTCCTACTCCTTTCCAATCTCTTTTTACTCTATGTCTGGCTATGCCTTTCTGCCAATCCTCAGGAATAAGAGGCTGCATATGTCGTAACGTCTTCAGGGGTCATGGGTAACAATAATGATATTAATGCACAATAACCTGACACATTTCGTGGCAGTCTATCAAAGATTCTGTTATCACCACACCACCACCATACATCACTCCTACCGACTGGTATAAATGAACCGTTTTTCTGTATTATTCGACTACACCACTTGTCTTATTACTTTTTCAGCTAAAGCTTCATAGGCTAAGAGTGTGTTAACTCATCACGTCAACAGTTCAAGCTTGAACTGGAGTTGTGAGCTTTTCAATATCATCATAATTCTCAGTACAGTCATTACAGTTTTCTCCACTAAGGTCTGACTGTTTCAATGCTTGATATTTTGGCATAGTTTGTTGGAAGGCCAGATTACGCTGTACAAATGTATTTGACACCATTTTCAATAGTAACTGCCAACATGGTCCTGAAGTCAACCAGGACCAGGGATTCCACCGGTTCACGGCTAGGGTGTCTTTATGCATTGCATCACGAAGTTCATTCAGCTCCTCCAATGCGTCCTGCATATCCACTGAATGAATGGAGTCTGGGATGAAAGTACAGCATGTTGTGTTCAGCAGAACACAAACTCCTCCCTGTGAACCAGTAAGCAAGTCTAAAACCATGCGATTTTGCATCACCATGGTACGTAAAGCATCTATTTCAGTGTTTTGAGCTGCTACTATTTTTTTTGTTACATTCATGAACAGACCCAATCAATAATTCAGAGTTTCAATCATTAATGAATTTTTTCCCACTCCTATCCAGGGGAACAATGAATGTGCTATTTTATCTCCTACAGACCACAATTTTTTGGTCCTTTAGTACATCCGAGCCCCACATGTGATTATGTGGTAACACATCTGGGTATATCGATCTCCTCCGTCTGGTGCTGCCATTCTTCTCTGTGGAGGTCTTACCACATATGTATGGTCAGTCACCTGGGTAGGTGCACACACACCACCCCAATTTGGTGGGAGACTCATGTACAGTCTGGAACCATAAAGCCAATAGATGTCATCATACACCGGAGTACCATTTACAGGTGGTAGCAAAAACTTACTAACATAAGCACATGATTCATCCGTTCCCCATGGACAGGAGCCTGTATAATTACATCCCCGTCCAATGTGATGAAGATAAGTACCATCCACATATTATGTTTTGGTTAGGCTTAAATTATTTGATAAAACATATGTTTGGGTACACAGACGTTTCTTAATTTTACCTACATTTTTATTCCCTGTCCCGTAAAAGCAAATTGGGAATGGCCGTTGTGATGACAATTTAACGTGATGATATTTTTGCGTTTCCCTTCAGTCTAGTCAATGGAGCAGCACTTGGGCACGCTTGTACGTCCTCTGTTGAAATCCCTATCATATAAGTGGTTGCACTGAGGCAAGTGGTGTTACATCTTATCAGATTTGCTGAGAACTGCTGCCCCCGAAATACAGTTTGATTATGCATCCGTATGATAAGACATTCTGTCACCCTAGCAGGGTACGGTTTAGCCGTCAGAGCTGGGTGTGTTGAGGATATAGGTATTTGCGAACAAACATAATAATTAGTAACGTAATTCCATAGCCAATAAATGAACATATCTGTACCACATATTAGTATGGTATATATGAGGGTGTCCATCTGTCTCGTTCACATTATGAATAAACCTCTTCTGATGTTGCTTGCGTTGTTCTCTGGCTCGGTCCACAGTGAGCTGCAATTCTTGGGTCAACCACCAGGCCAGGAATCCGAGGAGCACGAAACACACTAAGATCACAACACAACCGGCTGCCCTACCAACAGTCCGGCAGCGGCGGCTCTGAGCACGCCGCTCCGGGGTCTGCTGTAGTTCAGTCATGATTGCTAGGATACAGTGTTGTTAACCACCTCACCTAATAGTGCAAGGATCTCCCTGCTTCACTGGCATTGAGACAATCTATTGCTAATTAAATAGACTCCCTTTGTAGCCAGACTTCCCCTTACACTGTGGAGGCCGCCAACACACGCTGTATCTTACAGTGATGTATCCACGTTGATCTCTCCGCTATCTTTACTGCAGTTGGTGTTGTTAACAGCACTCGGTATAGACCTTCCCAACGAGGACTGGACCAGTTCTTCCTCTTAATCACTCTGATGAACACCCAGTCTCCTGGCTAGACTACTGGAAGGCCGTCCTGTGGAAGATCAAAATTATTCGGCAGTAAATGTGTTTAAGTTATCTCTTTCTGTGTTAATGTCTTTTTCATAAAATTTGCTAATGTTTGTTCCTCATCTGCTGTTTTAGTATCCATGTCAAAATTGGTAGACGATATGGTCGTCCATAAAGTATCTCAAATGGTGTTAACCCTGATGGTGTTGGTGTTATTCTCATATACAATTTTACTAGGTCCAACATTCAATCCAGGTTCGTTTTGTCTCTTCTATACATTTCCTTAATCTTATTTTTATTGTGCCCTTTGTCCTTTCCACTAATCCGGCACTGTGTGGATGATAAGCGCAATGAGTTTTGAGATTGACCTGTAGCGCTTCTCCTACGTATTGCACTATTGTATTAACAAAATGCGCTCCATTATCTGAATAGACTGTTTCTGGTATTCCAAATCATGGAATGATGTCTTTGCACAATGCCTTAGCCACTGTAAGTGCATCTGCATGTTTTGTAGGGAACAATTCTACCCATTTTGAGAAGGCATCAATTATGACTAAACAAAATTCCTTCCCTTCATGTTTACTCAGCTGTATATAATCCATGTGAATCACTTGAAAGGGATATTGTGGTGTTGGAAATTTGCCTCTTTGGGGTCTCAAATTGCCTTGTGAGTTGTGTTTTGCACATGTCATGCATGCTCTACAATGCTGTTTTGCATATGCATCGAACCCATAAAGACAAAAAATAGATTGCAATTGCGATATCATACCCCCTGATGAGACATGCGTCACGCCATGGCTCATAATAGCTGCCCATTTAAACATATTTTTTTTTGGCAATATGGGTTTCTTTTGTGGTCATATCCGGAGGGGTGTCATATAGGAGAAAAATAGAAAGAGCTGTTGCCGCCTTTGCGGTTTTGTCAGCAACGTCATTTCCTTTTGAAACACTGTCAGAGCCTTTGGTGTGAGCCGCACATTTGCATATAGCAATTTGGTTAGGCAATTTCACAGCGTACTGAAAGCGTACTGGCTGTCTGTATAAATTGATACAGCCGTACCTTTAAACAGATAGCAAGCTGCAGTTAAAGCAACTAATTCAGCTGCTTGTGCTGAAAATGACGATGGCAATTAAGCAGAATCCAATACTTCTGAATTTGTGACAACAGCATATCCAGATTGTGTTTGTCCATAAGCGTTTTTAGTGGAAGAACCATCCACATACACAATTGTACTGTTTGGGATGGGTGTGTCCTGGAGGTCTGGACGTGCTTTCGTACAGACCGTAGCTACATCAAGACAATTGTGCGGCTCACCATCCTCAGGTAAAGGTATCAATGTGGATGGATTCAATGTTGTACAGCGCTCTACCGTAAGATGTGGTTGTGATAATAGCAAGGACATACACGAAAGATGTCTTGCTGGGGACAAAAGGCTCATGTTTGTCTGCAACAGAAGTGCAGAGACTGCATGTGGAACTTTCAGTGTCAACTGATGGAATAGAACAACATTACTGCTACTTTGAACAGCCATAGAGGCTGCAACAACAGCCTGTACACATGGTGGTAGAGCACTTGCTACTGCATCCAATTTAGATGAGTAGTAGGCAACTGGCCTCAATTTTGAGCCATACACTTGAACCAAAACACTAGTCATGAACTTATTCTTACAATCAACTGTTTGAATGAATGGTTTACTATAATCTGGTAGTGCCAAAACTGTGGATGACACTAATGTTTGTTTTACTTTTACAAAAGCTTCCTCAGCATCTTTGTTCCATTCCAACACGGTTGACATTGAAATATCATCCTTGTACATCAAATCAGAAAGTGGACTAGTCAATTCTGCATAGCAGGGAATCCATGCCCTGCAGTAATTAGTCAGTCCAAGAAATGACATCATCTGCTTTTTGGTTTGTGGTTTTGGAGCGTGCAAAATTGCTTCCTTCCTGTCAGACAGGATTGTGCGCCCTGCGGCTGATAATTCATGTCCTAAATATTTTACTTTATCCCTACACAACTGAACTTTGTTTTTACTCACTTTGTGGCCATTATCAAATAAGAAACATAATAATGCTACTGTGTCAGTTATGCAGTTTTCTCGTGTGTCAGAGGCAATCAAATGTCATCAACATACACTAATAGTTGGCTATCTGCCGGTGGAACGAAATTAGCTAAACATGCTGACATGACTTGAGAATAAATAGTTGGGCTCTCTGCGTAACCCTGCGGTAATCTGGTGAATGTATATCGTTGTCCTTTAAAGGTAAAAGCAAACCAGAATTGACTATCTGGGTGTACTGGTACGGAAAAAAAAAAAAAATGCATTACTGATATCTATTACAGAAAAACAACTAGAATTTAATCTCAATGAGCTTAACAGTGTGTGTGGATCTGGAACACATGGAGCTCTTTTTACTACAGCAGCATTTACTGCCTGCAGATCTTGAATCATTCTCCATCCCACTGAGGGCGGAGCCTTTTTTACAGGAAATATGGGTGTGTTACATGGTGAATCTGGACATGGCACTATTACTCCTGCTGTTAATAAATTCTCTATTACTGGCCTGATTCCTTCAATTGCATCAGGTTTCAATGGATACTGTCTTACACATGGTCTGTATTCTGTTTTTGGTCTTATAACTACAGGTTGTGCATTTTTTTATCAGTCCTACGTCTGAAGGACCTGTTGTCCACAATCCTGATGGTACAGAAGAGAGAAGATCATCTTCTTCAGGACTCAACTGAAACACTCAGGATTGTGAAGTGGACACATCAATCTGTGTTCCAGCTGTCAGCACCAATGAGACATTAACTGGCACTTTATACAATTTAGTTGATGGACTGAACTCCGTTCGTGGTCCAACTCTGCTCCAATCAGTGGCTGACAAAGCTGTTATGACTGTCAGTCCCAATTCTTGCCATTCTGTCAAATATGGTTTACAAAGTGACACATGTAAAGGCATACCTGTGAATCTCAATTTTAAAACATCTTCAGTGGCACCTGTTACTGTTATGACAGCTGTTGAGTTGCCATCATGAATCAAATCGGTCATTATCAGCTTCACAGGTGAAATATTTTTCAATTTGTTTTCATACACTGGTGTTCCTGGCAATATGCCACTATGGACTCTAAATACACTCTCAAATCTGCATCTAAACTCTATCCATGGTTCTCCTTCTTTCTGAGTTGTCCTGGTAATTTCAGTATAATTTATCTTTGGTCCTAACACTCCTTTTGCACGTGTAATCATAGCTTCCACTCTTGTTTTCAAGACTGGATCATCATGTGTCAGTGGTACGCCTTGTTGATCTGCAGGATTCCAGTCTCCACGTACCTGACTCCATTTAGGGCCACATGCTTTCATCCACACCTGTTGGACTTCAGGTCCATTAAGGTGGTAAGAACTTCTAATGTTTTCTATATCCTGCATAAATCCCTCAATGTCGACATGTGGCGATGGTATCATGTCGACTGCTGCTTTGATATCATCAGCATTCCATGTTCGATATACGAGCATGGTTGATAGCTGTCCTGCTGTTTCTGCACGAGGATTTGGTACTTCTATCATAGGATAGGCACCTCCCTGATCACTATGTTCCACCATGGGAGGGGCTGTAGGCACTTTTGCTTGACTGCGTGTTTGTGGTTTTTCTGGTTTTTCTCTTTTTACCTTAGGTTTTACTGCCAAATCATACTGTGGTGGCAATACATCGTCATCCTCTGGTAGAGGAGATAAAGGTCTCTTTGCCACCGACGGTCCAGCCGGCGGTGGTTGTTGAGGCTGTTCTGGTTCTCTGTGCTGAATTATCACATCTTCTTCTGCCTTACCTACAGCTTTCTTTTTTCTTGCTTTCTCTAATCGTCGCTTCTCTGCTCCCTTCTGTCTGTTCTCTGCTTCTTCCTCCCAAAATGCCACTAAATCTGCCCCTACTTTCTGCATCTTTTTCTCATCACCTTTATGTTGCTGTTCTAACTCCTTCTTCAGCTTCTGTATACTGATCAGGTTCAGTCGTCCGTCAAAGTCATGTTTATTAATCCAGGTCTCCAATTTTTTGTTGTTTTTGGATTATTTGCTTCCATAAATTTCCAGTCGTCAGTTGATAAATTTTCCTTATTTATAGACGTCTTACCCCCCATTTTTATTATCCCTTGTTATAATTTGGACTTCAGACGGGGGCACACCTAGGGTGTTCTAAATCTGAAGTTTTCACACTTTCTTTGGACGTGACAATTAATTTGCCGTCGTGTGGTTGATTCCTTTCACCTCCCCGTAGGAAGCGGAATCACTTGCCTCTGCTTCCACACGCACGGTTGTCACTAACGTTGTCCAAAGTATTACACACACACAGTTTTCACACAGTTATTTACACTTGCGCAAAACACTATTTACACATAGAAACACTCCTAATAATCGTACGCGTATTCTTATGCCAGGGGAGCTCACCCTCCTGTGAAATTTAACTAATGTCCTGCATTAGGGGACCCCGCCGTCCCCGCCAAATTTAACTACTTTTTACAGTGCACGTATTTCTACCCGGGATTTCCTTTACGTATTAAAACAGAGGAGTCCGTATCCTCCTTCCGGAATTTAACTACTTGCGTCCCTCGCAACCGTAGAGGAGTCCGCCCTCCTTACAGAGTTTAACTGCTTTGCATTAACAGACGATTCTGTATCATCGCTTACGGAGTTTAACTGTTTTATGTGATCACTTTTATCCCCTACCGGTACGCGTATATAAACAGAGGAGTCCGCACCCTCCTTACAGAGTTTAACTGCTTTGCATTAACAGACGATTCTGTATCATCGCTTGCGGAATTTAACTGTTTATGTGATCTGATCACCACTCACTCAGTACTATTTACAAAGAAATTCTACTCACTGACTCGACTTCCTGTCTGTCTTCTTCGGGAAAATCTCGTCAACCAGACGATGCCAACGGTGGTCGACAATTGCAGACACGATCAATCGATCGATCAGACCTTGGCCAAGGATTTACGTCTGGACTTGACGACCTCCGCTGGACACCTCCGGTATTGTTGAGATCCCGGACGAGCCCCCAGTCAATGTTGGGTATTTTCTCCAAACATTTTTAAACCTTTAACAAGACAAACAGAGTCAAGAAACACCAGTGAGACAGAAAGTCAAATATTACGCGCGGAGTGCGGCCAGGCTGTACACCAAGGCTACACTAAAGTCTGGCCTGCTTTTCCGCTCTTTTTATTAAGAGACGCCCTCATCACATAAACAAGAAACTTGTCCTAAGGGTGGGGGTAATGACGCAAGACAAGTTTCTTCCCATAACATAAACGCATACGTCAAGTGCAGCTGTAAGGAAGAACACTTCAGGTCAGCACATCTCGTTCGTCTGTTGCAGTTATCAGCTGTTTTGCATCTGCCTGGAACACTAAGCATCACAATCAGTCAAAATTCAACCTTCAGTTCTTTTACTCCCAGTCGTTAGCGGCTACGAAAACAAAGTTATGTTATAACAATAAGTACATCCAGTCCTTCATTCCCAGTTCAGATTGACCCCAGAGTGCTAAAACAAAATTGAATTCTCAGGATTGCATTAAGACAGGTGCAAAACAGCACATCTCCGTTCTCATGAGAAAGAAGACAAAGCTAAAACAAGGTTGAATAACACGTACGTTCTCAGGGTGAAGTGCAAAACAGCACAACACCGTTCTCATGAGAAAGAAGACAAAGCTACAAATGTTTAACAGTGATAACATATATATATATATATATATATAAAATCCTTAACAGACTCCCCACTCTGGGACAGCACGGCTCCTATCCCTGAGTTAGCGGCATCTACTTCCACAACAAACTGGCGGCTAGGATCGGGCTGCACCAGAACTGGCGCAGTAGAGAACTGGCGTTTCAACTCCCTAAACGCGGCTTCGCACCGATCCGACCTGGTGAAGGGAACCTTTGGGGAGGTCAGGGCTGTAAGGGGACCAACAACCTGACTATAGCCCTTGATAAACCTCCGATAGAAATTAGCGAAGCAGAGGAACTGTTGCAGCTTCCTACGGCTTGCCGGTTGGGGCCAATCTCTCACCGCCGCTACCTTGGCCGGATCGGGTGCGACGGAGTAGGAGGAGATGATGAACCCCAGGAAGGACAAAGAAGTACGGTGGAACTCGCACTTCTCGCCCTTCACAAACAGCCGGTTCTCCAACAACCAGGACCTGCAGGACCTGACGTACATGCTTCACGAGTCTCAGGATCCGGGGAGAAGATGAGGATATCGTCTAGGTATACGAAGACGAACCGATGCAGGAAGTCCCGCAAGACGTCGTTTACCAATGCTTGGAACATCGCGGGGGCGTTAGTGAGGCCGAACGGCATGACCAGGTACTCAAAGTGACCTAATGGGGTGTTAAATGCTGTCTTTCATTCGTCTCCCTTCTGGATCCGAACCAGGTGATACGCATTCCTATGATCCAACTTTGTAAAGATTTTGGCTCCATGCAGGGGCGTGAACACTGAATCCAACAGAAGCAACGGGTATCGGTTGCGAACCGTAATCTCGTTCAGCCCTCTGTAATCAATGCATGGACGGAGTCCGCCGTCCTTCTTGCCCACAAAAAAGAAACCCGCACCTAATGGGGAGGAAGAGTTCCGGATCAACCCGGCAGCTAAAGAGTCCCGGATGTAGGTCTCCAATGATTCGCATTCGGGGTGTGAGAGGTTGTACAGCTTGCTGGACGGATACTCAGTGCCTGGGATAAAATCAATGGCACAATCATACGGTTGATGCGGGGGAAGCGTGAGTGCCAGATCTTTGCTGAAAACATCAGCAAGATCGTGGTACTCAGCCGGCACCGCCGTGAGATTGGGAGGGACTCGAACCTCCTCTTTAACAGTCACACCGGGTGGAACCAAGGATCTTAAACACTCCCGGTGGCAGGTTTCGCTCCATTGAGCCACAACCCCAGACGGCCAATCGATCCGGGGATTGTGCTTACTAATCCATGGATAGCCCAAAATAACTCTGGAGGTAGAAGGTGTTACAAAGAACACGATCTCCTCCCTGTGGTTTCCAGACACAACCAGTGTTAAGGGCTGTGTCTGGTGTGTTATTAGTGGAAGAAGGGTGCCATCTAGTGCCCGTACACTCATTGGTGAAGGAAGGGCCACTAGAGGGAGCCCCACTTCCTTAGCCCATCTGCTATCTAGCAGATTCCCTTCTGACCCCGTGTCGATCAGTACTGGGGATTGAAGGGTTAAATCCCCACAGAGGATCACAACTGGGATTCGTGCGGATTTTCGTGCATTACCCGCGTGTGTGTTATGGCCCATCCTTAGCCCAGTCTCTAAGGGCGAGTGTTGGTGTTTTAACCGCTTGGGGCATTGTTTCTGCAAATGCTCGTTAGAGCTGCAGAAAAAGCACTCTCCGTGGGCCAGCTGCCTCTGTCTGTTTTCTAATTTCATTTTGGCCCTGCTTGTGTCCATAGCTTCATCAGCAGGGGGAGCTGTCGTCACACGGAGCATGCTCTGGAGCGTGTGGAAGGCGGGGCTGCTTCGGATCGGGAAGGGAGAGGGATGGTGCATGCCCGGCCACGTCCTTTGTCTCGCTCCCCTCGACATTCTTCCAACCGGTTGTCTAAACGTATAACCAAGTCAATAAGCCCGTCTGAATCCCGCGGCTCGTCCCTACCCACCAGGTGCTCCTTCAGGACCGGAGACAGTCCGTTTAAGAAGGGGGCGCAGAGTGCTACCGCATTCCAGCCGGCCCTCGCGGCCGCGACGCGGAAGTCGACTGCATACTCCGCAGCGCTCCGACGCCCCTGTCGAATGGACAGCAGCATAGTGGAAGCAGATTCACCTCGATTTGGGTGATCAAACACCTGTCTGAACTCCCTTACGAACCCAGTGTATGTCGTTAGGAGCCGTGAATTCTGCTCCCAAAGCGCCATAGCCCAGGCGCATGCCTCACCTCGAAGCAAATTGATGACATAAGCCACCTTGCTGGAGTCTGACGTGTACATTACTGGGCGCTGTGCGAAGACGAGCGAGCACTGCATTAGGAAGTCTGCGCACGTCTCTACACAGCCTCTGTACGGCTCCGGGGGACTTATGTATACTTCAGGGGATGGGGGGGGGGGGTCCGTTGAACGACCACTGGAGGGTCCCTGTTCAGCAACAGGTCGGCAGGAGGAGGAGCAGCAGTTGCGCCCTGTGCACGCGCTTCCACCTGTGCGGTGAAAGCCTGCATCCTATGATTGAGTAGTACATTCTGCTCGGTTACCAAATCCAACCGAGCAGTGAAGGCGGCCAAGATTTGCTGCAACTCACCCATTATTCCTCCTGCGGAAGCCTGTGCACCTTGCATCTCCATTGACTGTTCAACGGGTGGGTTGTGCCCCTCGGGATCCATGACGTTGTCCGAGATATCCTGTTGGGGAAAGTGTAATGCATGGACCCACAACAGGGGGCGTAAATGAACGGTCAATAGATAAACCAATAAATACAATTTATTGCGGCAATTGTGCACAACAGGTCGAATACTGCTTTTAGACAGTCAGTCACAAGATACAACAGTTGACGTGTGGGCAGGCCCGAGGGTAGGAGACGCCTATCCAGAGAAGAGCCAGGGCCCACAAGGTTCCACCGCCAACGGAGATCTGCAGTATGCCGAAGCCGCCAAGTCCTGAGTCCCGAGGTGGCCTCTGCTTCCAGCTGTCAGATCCGGCACTGCTGGCAGGAACAAAAACAGGTTAATGGTGGGTGTGTGGACACCCAGTAAGCAGTCAGCAAAAAGTCACAGTTTCTTCCTGAGGGAAAAAGCCACCGCTCCCAGAAACAGGAATGCTGAGAACGTGCAGTTCCAAAAGCATACTTAATGTTCAGGGAAGTGAGGAGTGGGAAACGCCAACTCCCTCCAACCTCCACAAAACCCAGCTCCAAGCTACGAGCATACAAAGGTTATGACTGCAAACTCAGTAGCAAATAATGTGCGAACGGCACAGAAACGGCTGAGAGGTTACCTGTGAGGTAAGCTGATATCTCGGCAGAGATGTGATGTCTCCTCAAGGCTTTTATAGTGATGAAGATGGTAATTGCTGACAGCTGTCAGTCCTGGCTCCTGGATGGCAACTGCGCCCTCTGGTGCCTGAAACCCGACAACAGGCAGGGCGCCCTCTGGCGTTGGCCAGCAGTACCTCCTCTTCGGGTGGCCCACACAACACTTCTAAGGATTTTATGTGGATGAGATTATCAGCAGTTATCGGCATGTATAACTGAGTATCATCAGCATAGCAATGAAAGGTAATCCCAAAACGCCGCAATATGTGCCCATGGGGTGCTATATAAAGGGAGAAAAGCAGGGGGCCTAAGACGGACCTAACAGCACTAACAGCAGCAGAACCGTAGTGGTGTCTGAATCCATTGTAAGCAGAAGATCATTCACCACTTAATGAGAGCTGTCTCTGTGGAATGATATTTTCTAAAAGCAGACTGCAGTAGCTCAAAAACATTATTTTCAGTGAGACAGTCCACGAGCTGCCGTGAAACTGCTTTTTCCAGAATTTTAGAGCAAAATGATAGATTTGATATTGGCCGATAGTCAGGGATGCACATAAGTGGTACTCATGGTGCTTCTGTATACTAAAAATAATTGATGCACAACAGAAAACACAAGGGAAGCGCTTCATAAGAGGAAAGCAATGACAGATTGTAGGAAGTGTGTTTCCCTCTCCTGTGCATCAATGATGTTTAAGCCAACCTGGTCTCACGGCAAGTCGTGATCCAGCAGCACGAAATATACATTAATCTATTGTTTGTGATATTGTGACGAAAAGCGCCTCATTTTCATCAGGACAGCACAAATTAATTCTAATTCATTCTGTGATGGCTGCACGAAATTAAAAGTGAAGCGGGGGGTTGGGGTGGTTAAGGTTAGGGTTGGGGGTTAGGGTTAGGAATAGTGAGTTTAAAAAAACTGTCACAAAATGAGTCAAATTTTTGTGGCGAGGTTTTTTTTTTTTTGACTAGGCTGTTTAAGCACACACAAGCACCATGAGTACCAGTTATGTGAAACCCTGCCTATAGTTTGTCAATACACTAGGGTCAAGATTAGGTTCTTAAGTAATGGTTTAATCACTGCAGATTTGAAACATTTAGGAACAGATCCAGAAGCTAAAGAAAGATGAATCATTTCCAGCACAGTCGGCCCAAGAGTGGGCCACAGGTCCTTAAACAGTTTTGTTGGTATAGGATCAAATAAACAGGTTGTGCTTTTTGTAGACGTTATGAGTTTTGTCAGCACGCCTAGTGAGATACTATCAAATTCTGTAAATCTCAGTAGTGGCACCCACCTCAGTAGCAGGGTGTCGTGGCTGGATTAAGGCATGCTGGGATATGTTTAACCTGATGTCTTCTAGTTTCTTCTCAAAGTAATCCAGGAAATCTTGTGCTGTAAAAGGAGAGCGAACTACAGGTGGTTGTCCATGAATAAGTGTTGCCACCGTGTCGGACAAGAACTGAATTGTTTGACACAGAATTGAAGTTTTATTGAGCCGAACATCTGGCTTCAGTCTGAGGATGAAGCAGTGAGCTCTTCAGCCTCACATGACATCTGTCGATGTGTTTCTGGGCATTTGAGGAGTTCAGGTGCAAAATCTAAGAAACTTTTTTGAAAACATAGACTTTTGTGTACTGTGTGTTTGTTGGCCTCAACTAAAAACTGGTGGTTTTGGATTCACAGGGTTTTCATTTGTAAGGTTGAATCTCAGGCAGGCAGGCACCGGGTGCTAACCACGTGTGTTTTCTGTGTCACTGCTCCATGAGTGTCTAAACAAGTCATCAAAGTCGCTGACAAACGTGAAGTTCACATAAAACTGCCATTATTCCTGGGGACATTCTTCTTCTTTTGTTTTGCTGCTGCTACCTGAGCAGCAGTGCCGCTGTGGGAAAACTCACACCTTCTGTGCCGTCGCCACACCAGCAAACGCACAATTCCAGTGCAGGAAAAACCATTTTATGGAGCAACAGCCATCACCTTTAACCCCGGATAAACAAGCACAGCTACTTTTTTCATTTAGCGAGAAGGCAATGTAACCCCTGTCTGACCCCCATGTGGGGGTGGTAGACCCCCACATGGGGGGGGGGGGGGGGGCACAGAATGTGAGTCTGAAGGCCACACGGGCAGCGAGAAGCGTCATCATTAATAAAAATCATCCATGAATCCATCCATGACTTATGTATTTGTGTGTGAGATGATGTATAAAAATAAAGCATAACATTAAGTCAAAATGAATGAATGAATGAATGAATGAATGACATCTTGTTATTTGAACATGTAAAAACAAAATCTCTATACATGAGAAGTGACAGCAATACTACAAATACTATCTTCCAAAAGCAGCAGGACTGATTTCTTCCTACCTTTTTATTGATCTATTCACCATCATTCTGATGCCATTCACAACACAACATACCCACATATACAATGAAACTTTAAACTGTTTTTTTTTTCTCTCTGTTTGAGGTGCAGCTCCATCCAGAGATGGGAGTGGCTGTCTTCTTCTGCAGGCCTCCCATCCTGGACACCAGCATAGACTCCCCAAATCTCCTGTATATTCTTTTAGTAATTTGTGTCTGTATCATGACCCAAGCAGAGGTTCATCCCTCTGAGTCTGGTCTGCTTGAGGTTTCCTCCTCAAATCATCAGAGGGAGTTTTTATTTCCACTGTCACCTGTGTTCTTGCTCTGGGGGTTGGTAGGGTTAGACCTTACTTGTGTGAAGCACCTTGAGGGAACTTTGTTGTGATTTGGTGCTAAATAAATGAAATAAATTATATTGAATTAAGCATTTATCTCACTTTCTATACATTAAATATCATATCTATCACATTTCCATATACAACCCTAAACAATACCTTGTATATATAAGCACACTTAACACAAATCCTCTTCTATATACATCTTTATTAAAACAAACAAACAAACAAAAACACTTTTATACCTCTGTTTAAAGAGATGAGCATTTGTGCTCCATTTTAACAGGTTGGTGTGTTAGTATTCTTTAGGGTCCTTGTGGTTATTTTTGGAGTGTAGATAAGCGGCTGTACGGTGCTTTGGAGTTTTGTAGGTGACACCAGTGAGCTGTGCAGAGGATATAAGGATTTACCATCCAGAATTTGTTGTATCCTCCTCCTTTAGTGATCTTTGCTTGCTGTTATAATCTTTCTATATTGACATGATCTATTACAAGTTGTAGATCAGAATTTACACCATCATATCCAAGCAGCATCATCTTTGTTTTGCTTAGATGTACTGACGGCTTTTTTTCATGTCAAACTCCTGTTTCAATTGAGTCAGTTATGTTGTGCTGATTTCCAAAATCAGCTGCAAATTCTTCACAGGGCAACAAAAAGGGGGCATTATCTGAAAACAGAATACATGTCAGCATTTTTAAGATATTATCAATACTATTTATATGTAAAATAAATTATTTTAATACTGACCCCTGAGGTACTCCACAACTTATAGCCACTGCTGCCTGTTATTCAGACCCCCCCCCCCCGAAATGTACTGAGTAATATGCTATGAACAATTGTATCTAAAGCATTTTTAAAACATTTTTTTGTTGAATTTTGCTTATGCAGAAGAAAGAAAAAACTGGCAAATTAACAGGTAAACAAGAAGGCAGAAACAGAAACACACACAAAAAACACAACAACAAACCACAGTCCCACCCACTCCAAAGCCACAAATCTGTACCCCTTCACTGCAACACAATACACAATTTTATAGAAATAAGTACAACATGTAGTTATATCAAACTGTAAAAACAACAACAACAAAAAACAAACAATAACAACAATAACAACAAACCACAGTCCCACCCACTCCAAAGCCACAAATCTGTACCCCTTCACTGCAACACAATACACAATTTTATAGAAATAAGTACAACATGTAGTTATATCAAACTGTAAAAACAACAACAACAAAAAACAAACAATAACAACAATAACAACAAACCACAGTCCCACCCACTCCAAAGCCACAAATCTGTACCCCTTCACTGCAACACAATACACAATTTTATAGAAATAAGTACAACATGTAGTTATATCAAACTGTAAAAACAACAACAACAAAAAACAAACAATAACAACAATAACAACAATAACAACAAACCACAGTCCCACCCACTCCAAAGCCACAAAACTGTACCCCTTCACTGCAACACAATACACAGTTTTATAGAAATAAGTACAACATGTAGTTATATCAAACTGTAAAAACAACAACAAAAAACAAACAATAACAACAAAACCACAGTCCCACCTACTCCAAAGCCACAAAACTGTACCCCCTCACTGCAACACAATACACAGTTTTATAGAAATAAGTACAACATGTAGTTATATCAAACTGTAAAAACAACAACAAAAAACAAACAATAACAACAATAACAACAAACCACAGTCCCACCCACTCCAAAACCACAAAACTGTACCCCCTCACTGCAACACAATACACAGTTTTATAGAAATAAGTACAACATGTAGTTATATCAAACTGTAAAAACAACAACAAAAAACAAACAATAACAACAATAACAACAAAACCACAGTCCCACCCACTCCAAAGCCACAAAACTGTACCCCCTCACTGCAACACAATACACAGTTTTATAGAAATAAGTACAACATGTAGTTATATCAAACTGTAAAAACAACAACAAAAAACAAACAATAACAACAATAACAACAAACCACAGTCCCACCCACTCCAAAGCCACAAATCTGTACCCCTTCACTGCAACACAATACACAATTTTATAGAAATAAGTACAACATGTAGTTATATCAAACTGTAAAAACAACAACAACAAAAAACAAACAATAACAACAATAACAACAAACCACAGTCCCACCCACTCCAAAGCCACAAATCTGTACCCCTTCACTGCAACACAATACACAATTTTATAGAAATAAGTACAACATGTAGTTATATCAAACTGTAAAAACAACAACAACAAAAAACAAACAATAACAACAATAACAACAATAACAACAAACCACAGTCCCACCCACTCCAAAGCCACAAAACTGTACCCCTTCACTGCAACACAATACACAGTTTTATAGAAATAAGTACAACATGTAGTTATATCAAACTGTAAAAACAACAACAAAAAACAAACAATAACAACAATAACAACAAAACCACAGTCCCACCCACTCCAAAGCCACAAAACTGTACCCCCTCACTGCAACACAATACACAGTTTTATAGAAATAAGTACAACATGTAGTTATATCAAACTGTAAAAACAACAACAAAAAACAAACAATAACAACAATAACAACAAAACCACAGTCCCACCTACTCCAAATCCACAAATCTATACCCCCTCACTGCAACACAATACACAATTTTATAGAAATAAGTACAACATGTAGTTATATCAAACTGTAAAAACAACAACAAAAAACAAACAATAACAACAATAACAACAAAACCACAGTCCCACCCACTCCAAAGCCACAAAACTGTACCCCCTCACTGCAACACAATACACAGTTTTATAGAAATAAGTACAACATGTAGTTATATCAAACTGTAAAAACAACAACAAAAAACAAACAATAACAACAATAACAACAAACCACAGTCCCACCCACTCCAAAGCCACAAATCTGTACCCCTTCACTGCAACACAATACACAATTTTATAGAAATAAGTACAACATGTAGTTATATCAAACTGTAAAAACAACAACAACAAAAAACAAACAATAACAACAATAACAACAATAACAACAAACCACAGTCCCACCCACTCCAAAGCCACAAAACTGTACCCCTTCACTGCAACACAATACACAGTTTTATAGAAATAAGTACAACATGTAGTTATATCAAACTGTAAAAACAACAACAAAAAACAAACAATAACAACAATAACAACAAAACCACAGTCCCACCCACTCCAAAGCCACAAAACTGTACCCCCTCACTGCAACACAATACACAGTTTTATAGAAATAAGTACAACATGTAGTTATATCAAACTGTAAAAACAACAACAAAAAACAAACAATAACAACAATAACAACAAAACCACAGTCCCACCCACTCCAAAGCCACAAATCTGTACCCCCTCACTGCAACACAATACACAGTTTTATAGAAATAAGTACAACATGTAGTTATATCAAACTGTAAAAACAACAACAAAAAACAAACAATAACAACAATAACAACAAAACCACAGTCCCACCCACTCCAAAGCCACAAAACTGTACCCCCTCACTGCAACACAATACACAGTTTTATAGACATAAGTACAACATGTAGTTATATCAAACTGTAAAAACAACAACAAAAAACAAACAATAACAACAATAACAACAAAACCACAGTCCCACCCACTCCAAAGCCACAAAACTGTACCCCCTCACTGCAACACAATACACAGTTTTATAGAAATAAGTACAACATGTAGTTATATCAAACTGTAAAAACAACAACAAAAAACAAACAATAACAACAATAACAACAAACCACAGTCCCACCCACTCCAAAGCCACAAAACTGTACCCCTTCACTGCAACACAATACACAATTTTATAGAAATAAGTACAACATGTAGTTATATCAAACTGTAAAAACAACAACAAAAAACAAACAATAACAACAAACCACAGTCCCACCCACTCCAAAGCCACAAAACTGTACCCCCTCACTGCAACACAATACACAATTTTATAGAAATAAGTACAACATGTAGTTATATCAAACTGTAAAAACAACAACAAAAAACAAACAATAACAACAATAATAACAAACCACAGTCCCACCCACTCCAAAACCACAAAACTGTACCCCCTCACTGCAACACAATACACAGTTTTATAGAAATAAGTACAACATGTAGTTATATCAAACTGTAAAAACAACAACAAAAAACAAACAATAACAACAATAATAACAAACCACAGTCCCACCCACTCCAAAGCCACAAAACTGTACCCCCTCACTGCAACACAATACACAGTTTATAGAAATAAGTACAACATGTAGTTATATCAAACTGTAAAAAAACAACAAAAAACAAACAATAACAACAAACCACAGTCCCACCAACTCCAAAGCCACAAAACTGTACCCCCTTCACTGCAACACAATACACAATTTTATAGAAATAAGTACAACATGTAGTTATATCAAACTGTAAAAACAACAACAAAAAAACAACAATAACAACAATAACAACAAACCACAGTCCCACCCACTCCAAAGCCACAAAACTGTACCCCTTCACTGCAACACAATACACAATTTTATAGAAATAAGTACAACATGTAGTTATATCAAACTGTAAAAACAACAACAACAAAAAACAAACAATAACAACAATAATAACAAACCACAGTCCCACCCACTCCAAAACCACAAATCTGTACCCCTTCACTGCAACACAATACACAATTTTATAGAAATAAGTACAACATGTAGTTATATCAAACTGTAAAAACAACAACAAAAAACAAACAATAACAACAATAATAACAAACCACAGTCCCACCCACTCCAAAACCACAAATCTGTACCCCTTCACTGCAACACAATACACAATTTTATAGAAATAAGTACAACATGTAGTTATATCAAACTGTAAAAACAACAACAAAAAACAAACAATAACAACAATAACAACAAACCACAGTCCCACCCACTCCAAAGCCACAAAACTGTAGCCCTTCAACGCAACACAATACACAATTTTATAGAAATAAGTACAACATGTAGTTATATCAAACTGTAAAAACAACAACAAAAAACAAACAATAACAACAATAACAACAAACCACAGTCCCACCCACTCCAAAGCCACAAAACTGTACCCCTCACTGCAACACAATACACAATTTTATAGAAATAAGAACAACATGTAGTTATATCAAACTGTAAAAAAACAACAAAAAACAAACAATAACAACAATAACAACAATAACAACAAACCACAGTCTCACCCACTCCAAAGCCACAAAACTGTACCCCCTCACTGCAACACAATACACAGTTTTATAGAAATAAGTACAACATGTAGTTATATCAAACTGTAAAAACAACAAAAAACAAACAATAACAACAATAACAACAAACCACAGTCCCACCCACTCCAAAGCCACAAAACTGTACCCCCTCACTGCAACACAATACACAGTTTTATAGAAATAAGTACAACATGTAGTTATATCAAACTGTAAAAACAACAAAAAATAAACAATAACAACAATAACAACAAACCACAGTCCCACCCACTCCAAAGCCACAAAACTGTACCCCCTCACTGCAACACAATACACAGTTTTATAGAAATAAGTACAACATGTAGTTATATCAAACTGTAAAAACAACAACAAAAAACAAACAATAACAACAATAACAACAAACCACAGTCCCACCCACTCCAAAGCCACAAAACTGTACCCCCTCACTGCAACACAATACACAGTTTTATAGAAATAAGTACAACATGTAGTTATATCAAACTGTAAAAACAACAACAAAAAAGAAACAATAACAACAATAACAACAAACCACAGTCCCACCCACTCCAAAACCACAAAACTGTACCCCCTCACTGCAACACAATACACAGTTTTATAGAAATAAGTACAACATGTAGTTATATCAAACTGTAAAAACAACAACAAAAAACAAACAATAACAACAATAACAACAAACCACAGTCCCACCCACTCCAAAGCCACAAAACTGTACCCCTTCACTGCAACACAATACACAATTTTATAGAAATAAGTACAACATGTAGTTATATCAAACTGTAAAAACAACAACAAAAAACAAATAATAACAACAATAATAACAAACCACAGTCCCACCCACTCCAAAGCCACAAAACTGTACCCCCTCACTGCAACACAATACACAATTTTATAGAAATAAGTACAACATGTAGTTATATCAAACTGTAAAAACAACAACAAAAAACAAACAATAACAACAAACCACAGTCCCACCCACTCCAAAGCCACAAAACTGTACCCCCTCACTGCAACACAATACCCAATTTTATAGAAATAAGAACAACATGTAGTTATATCAAACTGTAAAAACAACAACAAAAAACAAACAATAACAACAATAACAACAAACCACAGTCCCACCAACTCCAAAGCCACAAAACTGTACCCCTTCACTGCAACACAATACACAATTTTATAGAAATAAGTACAACATGTAGTTATATCAAACTGTAAAAACAACAACAAAAAACAAACAATAACAACAAACCACAGTCCCACCCACTCCAAAGCCACAAAACTGTACCCCTTCACTGCAACACAATACACAATTTTATAGAAATAAGTACAACATGTAGTTATATCAAACTGTAAAAACAACAACAACAAAAAACAAACAATAACAACAAACCACAGTCCCACCCACTCCAAAGCCACAAACTGTACCCCCTCACTGCAACACAATACACAATTTTATAGAAATAAGTACAACATGTAGTTATATCAAACTGTAAAAACAACAACAACAAAAACAAACAATAACAACAATAACAACAAACCACAGTCCCACCCACTCCAAAGCCACAAAACTGTACCCCTTCACTGCAACACAATACACAATTTTATAGAAATAAGTACAACATGTAGTTATATCAAACTGTAAAAACAACAACAAAAAACAAACAATAACAACAAACCACAGTCCCACCCACTCCAAAGCCACAAAACTGTACCCCTTCACTGCAACACAATACACAATTTTATAGAAATAAGTACAACATGTAGTTATATCAAACTGTAAAAACAACAACAACAAAAAACAAACAATAACAACAAACCACAGTCCCACCCACTCCAAAGCCACAAAACTGTACCCCCTCACTGCAACACAATACACAATTTTATAGAAATAAGTACAACATGTAGTTATATCAAACTGTAAAAACAACAACAACAAAAACAAACAATAACAACAATAACAACAAACCACAGTCCCACCCACTCCAAAGCCACAAAACTGTACCCCTTCACTGCAACACAATACACAATTTTATAGAAATAAGTACAACATGTAGTTATATCAAACTGTAAAAACAACAACAAAAACAAACAATAACAACAATAACAACAAACCACAGTCCCACCCACTCCAAAGCCACAAAACTGTACCCCTTCACTGCAACACAATACACAATTTTATAGAAATAAGTACAACATGTAGTTATATCAAACTGTAAAAACAACAACAACAAAAAACAAACAATAACAACAATAACAACAAACCACAGTCCCACCCACTCCAAAGCCACAAAACTGTACCCCTTCACTGCAACACAATACACAATTTTATAGAAATAAGTACAACATGTAGTTATATCAAACTGTAAAAACAACAACAAAAAAGAAACAATAACAACAATAACAACAAACCACAGTCCCACCCACTCCAAAGCCACAAAACTGTACCCCCTCACTGCAACACAATACACAGTTTTATAGAAATAAGTACAACATGTACTTATATCAAACTGTAAAAAAAAACAACAAAAAACAAACAATAACAACAATAACAACAAACCACAGTCCCACCCACTCCAAAACCACAAAACTGTACCCCTTCACTGCAACACAATACACAATTTTATAGAAATAAGTACAACATGTAGTTATATCAAACTGTAAAAAAAAACAACAAAAAACAAACAATAACAACAATAACAACAAACCACAGTCCCACCCACTCGAAAACCACAAAACTGTACCCCCTCACTGCAACACAATACACAGTTTTATAGAAATAAGTACAACATGTAGTTATATCAAACTGTAAAAACAACAACAAAAAACAAACAATAACAACAATAACAACAAACCACAGTCCCACCCACTCCAAAGCCACAAAACTGTACCCCTTCACTGCAACACAATACACAATTTTATAGAAATAAGTACAACATGTAGTTATATCAAACTGTAAAAACAACAACAAAAAACAAACAATAACAACAAACCACAGTCCCACCCACTCCAAAGCCACAAAACTGTACCCCCTCACTGCAACACAATACACAATTTTATAGAAATAAGTACAACATGTAGTTATATCAAACTGTAAAAACAACAACAAAAAACAAACAATAACAACAATAATAACAAACCACAGTCCCACCCACTCCAAAGCCACAAAACTGTACCCCCTCACTGCAACACAATACACAATTTTATAGAAATAAGTACAACATGTAGTTATATCAAACTGTAAAAACAACAACAAAAAACAAACAATAACAACAATAATAACAAACCACAGTCCCACCCACTCCAAAACCACAAAACTGTACCCCCTCACTGCAACACAATACACAGTTTTATAGAAATAAGTACAACATGTAGTTATATCAAACTGTAAAAACAACAACAAAAAACAAACAATAACAACAATAATAACAAACCACAGTCCCACCCACTCCAAAGCCACAAAACTGTACCCCCTCACTGCAACACAATACACAATTTTATAGAAATTAGTACAACATGTAGTTATATCAAACTGTAAAAACAACAACAAAAAACAAACAATAACAACAATAACAACAAACCACAGTCCCACCCACTCCAAAGCCACAAAACTGTACCCCTTCACTGCAACACAATACACAATTTTATAGAAATAAGTACAACATGTAGTTATATCAAACTATAAAAACAACAAAAAACAAACAATAACAACAAACCACAGTCCCACCCACTCCAAAGCCACAAAACTGTACCCCCTCACTGCAACACAATACACAATTTTATAGAAATAAGAACAACATGTAGTTATATCAAACTGTAAAAACAACAAAAAACAAACAATAACAACAATAACAACAAACCACAGTCCCACCCACTCCAAAACCACAAAACTGTACCCCTTCACTGCAACACAATACACAATTTTATAGAAATAAGTACAACATGTAGTTATATCAAACTGTAAAAACAACAAAAAACAAACAATAACAACAAACCACAGTCCCACCCACTCCAAAGCCACAAAACTGTACCCCTTCACTGCAACACAATACACAATTTTATAGAAATAAGTACAACATGTAGTTATATCAAACTGTAAAAACAACAACAACAAAAAACAAACAATAACAACAATAACAACAAACCACAGTCCCACCCACTCCAAAGCCACAAAACTGTACCCCTTCACTGCAACACAATACACAATTTTATAGAAATAAGTACAACATGTAGTTATATCAAACTGTAAAAACAACAACAAAAAACAAACAATAACAACAATAACAACAAACCACAGTCCCACCCACTCCAAAGCCACAAAACTGTACCCCCTCACTGCAACACAATACACAGTTTTATAGAAATAAGTACAACATGTAGTTATATCAAACTGTAAAAAAAAAACAACAAAAAACAAACAATAACAACAATAACAACAAACCACAGTCCCACCCACTCCAAAACCACAAAACTGTACCCCCTCACTGCAACACAATACACAGTTTTATAGAAATAAGTACAACATGTAGTTATATCAAACTGTAAAAACAACAACAAAAAACAAACAATAACAACAATAACAACAAACCACAGTCCCACCCACTCCAAAGCCACAAAACTGTACCCCTTCACTGCAACACAATACACAATTTTATAGAAATAAGTACAACATGTAGTTATATCAAACTGTAAAAACAACAACAAAAAACAAACAATAACAACAAACCACAGTCCCACCCACTCCAAAGCCACAAAACTGTACCCCCTCACTGCAACACAATACACAATTTTATAGAAATAAGTACAACATGTAGTTATATCAAACTGTAAAAACAACAACAAAAAACAAACAATAACAACAATAATAACAAACCACAGTCCCACCCACTCCAAAGCCACAAAACTGTACCCCCTCACTGCAACACAATACACAATTTTATAGAAATAAGTACAACATGTAGTTATATCAAACTGTAAAAACAACAACAAAAAACAAACAATAACAACAATAATAACAAACCACAGTCCCACCCACTCCAAAACCACAAAACTGTACCCCCTCACTGCAACACAATACACAGTTTTATAGAAATAAGTACAACATGTAGTTATATCAAACTGTAAAAACAACAACAAAAAACAAACAATAACAACAATAATAACAAACCACAGTCCCACCCACTCCAAAGCCACAAAACTGTACCCCCTCACTGCAACACAATACACAATTTTATAGAAATAAGTACAACATGTAGTTATATCAAACTGTAAAAACAACAACAAAAAACAAACAATAACAACAATAACAACAAACCACAGTCCCACCCACTCCAAAGCCACAAAACTGTACCCCTTCACTGCAACACAATACACAATTTTATAGAAATAAGTACAACATGTAGTTATATCAAACTATAAAAACAACAACAAAAACAAACAATAACAACAAACCACAGTCCCACCCACTCCAAAGCCACAAAACTGTACCCCCTCACTGCAACACAATACACAATTTTATAGAAATAAGAACAACATGTAGTTATATCAAACTGTAAAAACAACAACAAAAACAAACAATAACAACAATAACAACAAACCACAGTCCCACCCACTCCAAAGCCACAAAACTGTACCCCTTCACTGCAACACAATACACAATTTTATAGAAATAAGTACAACATGTAGTTATATCAAACTGTAAAAACAACAACAAAAAACAAACAATAACAACAATAACAACAAACCACAGTCCCACCCACTCCAAAGCCACAAAACTGTACCCCCTCACTGCAACACAATACACAGTTTTATAGAAATAAGTACAACATGTAGTTATATCAAACTGTAAAAACAACAACAAAAAACAAACAATAACAACAATAACAACAAACCACAGTCCCACCCACTCCAAAACCACAAAACTGTACCCCCTCACTGCAACACAATACACAGTTTTATAGAAATAAGTACAACATGTAGTTATATCAAACTGTAAAAGCAACAACAAAAAACAAACAATAACAACAATAATAACAAACCACAGTCCCACCCACTCCAAAGCCACAAAACTGTACCCCCTCACTGCAACACAATACACAATTTTATAGAAATAAGTACAACATGTAGTTATATCAAACTGTAAAAACAACAACAAAAAACAAACAATAACAACAATAACAACAAACCACAGTCCCACCCACTCCAAAGCCACAAAACTGTACCCCTTCACTGCAACACAATACACAATTTTATAGAAATAAGTACAACATGTAGTTATATCAAACTGTAAAAACAACAACAAAAAACAAACAATAACAACAATAACAACAAACCACAGTCCCACCCACTCCAAAGCCACAAAACTGTACCCCCTCACTGCAACACAATACACAATTTTATAGAAATAAGAACAACATGTAGTTATATCAAACTGTAAAAAAACAACAAAAAACAAACAATAACAACAATAACAACAATAACAACAAACCACAGTCTCACCCACTCCAAAGCCACAAAACTGTACCCCCTCACTGCAACACAATACACAGTTTTATAGAAATAAGTACAACATGTAGTTATATCAAACTGTAAAAACAACAACAAAAAACAAACAATAACAACAATAACAACAAACCACAGTCCCACCCACTCCAAAGCCACAAAACTGTACCCCCTCACTGCAACACAATACACAGTTTTATAGAAATAAGTACAACATGTAGTTATATCAAACTGTAAAAACAACAACAAAAAATAAACAATAACAACAATAACAACAAACCACAGTCCCACCCACTCCAAAGCCACAAAACTGTACCCCCTCACTGCAACACAATACACAGTTTTATAGAAATAAGTACAACATGTAGTTATATCAAACTGTAAAAACAACAACAAAAAACAAACAATAACAACAATAACAACAAACCACAGTCCCACCCACTCCAAAGCCACAAAACTGTACCCCCTCACTGCAACACAATACACAGTTTTATAGAAATAAGTACAACATGTAGTTATATCAAACTGTAAAAACAACAACAAAAAAGAAACAATAACAACAATAACAACAACCACAGTCCCACCCACTCCAAAACCACAAAACTGTACCCCCTCACTGCAACACAATACACAGTTTTATAGAAATAAGTACAACATGTAGTTATATCAAACTGTAAAAACAACAACAAAAAAGAAACAATAACAACAATAACAACAATAACAACAAACCACAGTCCCACCCACTCCAAAGCCACAAAACTGTACCCCTTCACTGCAACACAATACACAATTTTATAGAAATAAGTACAACATGTAGTTATATCAAACTGTAAAAACAACAACAAAAAACAAACAATAACAACAATAATAACAAACCACAGTCCCACCCACTCCAAAGCCACAAAACTGTACCCCCTCACTGCAACACAATACACAATTTTATAGAAATAAGTACAACATGTAGTTATATCAAACTGTAAAAACAACAACAAAAAACAAACAATAACAACAAACCACAGTCCCACCCACTCCAAAGCCACAAAACTGTACCCCCTCACTGCAACACAATACCCAATTTTATAGAAATAAGAACAACATGTAGTTATATCAAACTGTAAAAACAACAACAAAAAACAAACAATAACAACAATAACAACAAACCACAGTCCCACCAACTCCAAAGCCACAAAACTGTACCCCTTCACTGCAACACAATACACAATTTTATAGAAATAAGTACAACATGTAGTTATATCAAACTGTAAAAACAACAACAAAAAACAAACAATAACAACAAACCACAGTCCCACCCACTCCAAAGCCACAAAACTGTACCCCTTCACTGCAACACAATACACAATTTTATAGAAATAAGTACAACATGTAGTTATATCAAACTGTAAAAACAACAACAACAAAAAACAAACAATAACAACAAACCACAGTCCCACCCACTCCAAAGCCACAAAACTGTACCCCCTCACTGCAACACAATACACAATTTTATAGAAATAAGTACAACATGTAGTTATATCAAACTGTAAAAACAACAACAACAAAACAAACAATAACAACAATAACAACAAACCACAGTCCCACCCACTCCAAAGCCACAAAACTGTACCCCTTCACTGCAACACAATACACAATTTTATAGAAATAAGTACAACATGTAGTTATATCAAACTGTAAAAACAACAACAAAAACAAACAATAACAACAATAACAACAAACCACAGTCCCACCCACTCCAAAGCCACAAAACTGTACCCCTTCACTGCAACACAATACACAATTTTATAGAAATAAGTACAACATGTAGTTATATCAAACTGTAAAAACAACAACAACAAAAAACAAACAATAACAACAATAACAACAAACCACAGTCCCACCCACTCCAAAGCCACAAAACTGTACCCCCTCACTGCAACACAATACACAGTTTTATAGAAATAAGTACAACATGTAGTTATATCAAACTGTAAAAAAAAAACAACAAAAAACAAACAATAACAACAATAACAACAAACCACAGTCCCACCCACTCCAAAGCCACAAAACTGTACCCCTTCACTGCAACACAATACACAATTTTATAGAAATAAGTACAACATGTAGTTATATCAAACTGTAAAAACAACAACAACAAAAACAAACAATAACAACAATAACAACAAACCACAGTCCCACCCACTCCAAAGCCACAAAACTGTACCCCCTCACTGCAACACAATACACAGTTTTATAGAAATAAGTACAACATGTAGTTATATCAAACTGTAAAAAAAAAACAACAAAAAACAAACAATAACAACAATAACAACAAACCACAGTCCCACCCACTCCAAAACCACAAAACTGTACCCCTTCACTGCAACACAATACACAATTTTATAGAAATAAGTACATGTAGTTATATCAAACTGTAAAAAAAACAACAAAAAACAAACAATAACAACAATAACAACAAACCACAGTCCCACCCACTCCAAAACCACAAAACTGTACCCCCTCACTGCAACACAATACACAGTTTTATAGAAATAAGTACAACATGTAGTTATATCAAACTGTAAAAACAACAACAAAAAACAAACAATAACAACAATAACAACAAACCACAGTCCCACCCACTCCAAAGCCACAAAACTGTACCCCTTCACTGCAACACAATACACAATTTTATAGAAATAAGTACAACATGTAGTTATATCAAACTGTAAAAACAACAACAAAAAACAAACAATAACAACAAACCACAGTCCCACCCACTCCAAAGCCACAAAACTGTACCCCTTCACTGCAACACAATACACAATTTTATAGAAATAAGTACAACATGTAGTTATATCAAACTTTAAAAACAACAACAAAAACAAACAATAACAACAATAACAACAAACCACAGTCCCACCCACTCCAAAGCCACAAAACTGTACCCCTTCACTGCAACACAATACACAATTTTATAGAAATAAGTACAACATGTAGTTATATCAAACTGTAAAAACAACAACAACAAAAAACAAACAATAACAACAAACCACAGTCCCACCCACTCCAAAGCCACAAAACTGTACCCCCTCACTGCAACACAATACACAGTTTTATAGAAATAAGTACAACATGTAGTTATATCAAACTGTAAAAAAAAAAACAACAAAAACAAACAATAACAACAATAACAACAAACCACAGTCCCACCCACTCCAAAGCCACAAAACTGTACCCCTTCACTGCAACACAATACACAATTTTATAGAAATAAGTACAACATGTAGTTATATCAAACTGTAAAAACAACAACAAAAAACAAACAATAACAACAAACCACAGTCCCACCCACTCCAAAGCCACAAAACTGTACCCCCTCACTGCAACACAATACACAATTTTATAGAAATAAGTACAACATGTAGTTATATCAAACTGTAAAAACAACAACAAAAAACAAACAATAACAACAATAATAACAAACCACAGTCCCACCCACTCCAAAGCCACAAAACTGTACCCCCTCACTGCAACACAATACACAATTTTATAGAAATAAGTACAACATGTAGTTATATCAAACTGTAAAAACAACAACAAAAAACAAACAATAACAACAATAATAACAAACCACAGTCCCACCCACTCCAAAACCACAAAACTGTACCCCCTCACTGCAACACAATACACAGTTTTATAGAAATAAGTACAACATGTAGTTATATCAAACTGTAAAAACAACAACAAAAAACAAACAATAACAACAATAATAACAAACCACAGTCCCACCCACTCCAAAGCCACAAAACTGTACCCCTTCACTGCAACACAATACACAATTTTATAGAAATAAGTACAACATGTAGTTATATCAAACTGTAAAAACAACAACAAAAAACAAACAATAACAACAATAACAACAAACCACAGTCCCACCCACTCCAAAGCCACAAAACTGTACCCCTTCACTGCAACACAATACACAATTTTATAGAAATAAGTACAACATGTAGTTATATCAAACTGTAAAAACAACAACAAAAAACAAACAATAACAACAAACCACAGTCCCACCCACTCCAAAGCCACAAAACTGTACCCCTTCACTGCAACACAATACACAATTTTATAGAAATAAGTACAACATGTAGTTATATCAAACTTTAAAAACAACAACAAAAACAAACAATAACAACAATAACAACAAACCACAGTCCCACCCACTCCAAAGCCACAAAACTGTACCCCTTCACTGCAACACAATACACAATTTTATAGAAATAAGTACAACATGTAGTTATATCAAACTGTAAAAACAACAACAACAAAAAACAAACAATAACAACAAACCACAGTCCCACCCACTCCAAAGCCACAAAACTGTACCCCCTCACTGCAACACAATACACAGTTTTATAGAAATAAGTACAACATGTAGTTATATCAAACTGTAAAAAAAAAAACAACAAAAAACAAACAATAACAACAATAACAACAAACCACAGTCCCACCCACTCCAAAGCCACAAAACTGTACCCCTTCACTGCAACACAATACACAATTTTATAGAAATAAGTACAACATGTAGTTATATCAAACTGTAAAAACAACAACAAAAAACAAACAATAACAACAAACCACAGTCCCACCCACTCCAAAGCCACAAAACTGTACCCCCTCACTGCAACACAATACACAATTTTATAGAAATAAGTACAACATGTAGTTATATCAAACTGTAAAAACAACAACAAAAAACAAACAATAACAACAATAATAACAAACCACAGTCCCACCCACTCCAAAGCCACAAAACTGTACCCCCTCACTGCAACACAATACACAATTTTATAGAAATAAGTACAACATGTAGTTATATCAAACTGTAAAAACAACAACAAAAAACAAACAATAACAACAATAATAACAAACCACAGTCCCACCCACTCCAAAACCACAAAACTGTACCCCCTCACTGCAACACAATACACAGTTTTATAGAAATAAGTACAACATGTAGTTATATCAAACTGTAAAAACAACAACAAAAAACAAACAATAACAACAATAATAACAAACCACAGTCCCACCCACTCCAAAGCCACAAAACTGTACCCCCTCACTGCAACACAATACACAATTTTATAGAAATAAGTACAACATGTAGTTATATCAAACTGTAAAAACAACAACAAAAAACAAACAATAACAACAATAACAACAAACCACAGTCCCACCCACTCCAAAGCCACAAAACTGTACCCCTTCACTGCAACACAATACACAATTTTATAGAAATAAGTACAACATGTAGTTATATCAAACTATAAAAACAACAACAAAAAACAAACAATAACAACAAACCACAGTCCCACCCACTCCAAAGCCACAAAACTGTACCCCCTCACTGCAACACAATACACAATTTTATAGAAATAAGAACAACATGTAGTTATATCAAACTGTAAAAACAACAAAAAACAAACAATAACAACAATAACAACAAACCACAGTCCCACCCACTCCAAAGCCACAAAACTGTACCCCTTCACTGCAACACAATACACAATTTTATAGAAATAAGTACAACATGTAGTTATATCAAACTGTAAAAACAACAAAAAACAAACAATAACAACAAACCACAGTCCCACCCACTCCAAAGCCACAAAACTGTACCCCTTCACTGCAACACAATACACAATTTTATAGAAATAAGTACAACATGTAGTTATATCAAACTGTAAAAACAACAACAAAAAACAAACAATAACAACAACCACAGTCCCACCCACTCCAAAGCCACAAAACTGTACCCCCTCACTGCAACACAATACACAATTTTATAGAAATAAGTACAACATGTAGTTATATCAAACTGTAAAAACAACAACAAAAAACAAACAATAACAACAAACCACAGTCCCACCCACTCCAAAGCCACAAAACTGTACCCCCTCACTGCAACACAATACCCAATTTTATAGAAATAAGAACAACATGTAGTTATATCAAACTGTAAAAACAACAACAAAAAACAAACAATAACAACAATAACAACAAACCACAGTCCCACCCACTCCAAAGCCACAAAACTGTACCCCTTCACTGCAACACAATACACAATTTTATAGAAATAAGTACATGTAGTTATATCAAACTGTAAAAACAACAACAAAAAACAAACAATAACAACAATAACAACAAACCACAGTCCCACCCACTCCAAAGCCACAAAACTGTACCCCCTCACTGCAACACAATAGACAGTTTTATAGAAATAAGTACAACATGTAGTTATATCAAATTGTAAAAACAACAACAACAAAAAACAAACAATAACAACAATAACAACAAACCACAGTCCCACCCACTCCAAAGCCACAAAACTGTACCCCTTCACTGCAACACAATACACAATTTTATAGAAATAAGTACAACATGTAGTTATATCAAACTGTAAAAACAACAACAACAAAAAACAAACAATAACAACAATAACAACAAACCACAGTCCCACCCACTCCAAAGCCACAAAACTGTACCCCTTCACTGCAACACAATACACAATTTTATAGAAATAAGTACAACATGTAGTTATATCAAACTGTAAAAAAAAACAACAAAAAACAAACAATAACAACAATAACAACAAACCACAGTCCCACCCACTCCAAAGCCACAAAACTGTACCCCTTCACTGCAACACAATACACAATTTTATAGAAATAAGAACAACATGTAGTTATATCAAACTGTAAAAACAACAACAACAAAAAAGAAACAATAACAACAATAACAACAAACCACAGTCCCACCCACTCCAAAGCCACAAAACTGTACCCCTTCACTGCAACACAATACACAATTTTATAGAAATAAGTACAACATGTAGTTATATCAAACTGTAAAAACAACAACAACAAAAAACAAACAATAACAACAACAACAAACCACAGTCCCACCCACTCCAAAGCCACAAAACTGTACCCCCTCACTGCAACACAATACACAATTTTATAGAAATAAGTACAACATGTAGTTATATCAAACTGTAAAAACAACAACAAAAAACAAACAAACAATAACAACAATAACAACAAACCACAGTCCCACCCACTCCAAAGCCACAAAACTGTACCCCTTCACTGCAACACAATACACAATTTTATAGAAATAAGTACAACATGTAGTTATATCAAACTGTAAAAACAACAACAAAAAACAAACAATAACAACAATAACAACAAACCACAGTCCCACCCACTCCAAAACCACAAAACTGTACCCCCTCACTGCAACACAATACACAGTTTTATAGAAATAAGTACAACATGTAGTTATATCAAACTGTAAAAAAAAAAACAACAAAAAACAAACAATAACAACAATAACAACAAACCACAGTCCCACCCACTCCAAAGCCACAAAACTGTACCCCTTCACTGCAACACAATACACAATTTTATAGAAATAAGAACAACATGTAGTTATATCAAACTGTAAAAACAACAACAAAAAACAAACAATAACAACAACAACAAACCACAGTCCCACCCACTCCAAAGCCACAAAACTGTACCCCCTCACTGCAACACAATACACAATTTTATAGAAATAAGTACAACATGTAGTTATATCAAACTGTAAAAACAACAACAAAAAACAAACAAACAATAACAACAATAACAACAAACCACAGTCCCACCCACTCCAAAGCCACAAAACTGTACCCCTTCACTGCAACACAATACACAATTTTATAGAAATAAGTACAACATGTAGTTATATCAAACTGTAAAAACAACAACAAAAAACAAACAATAACAACAATAACAACAAACCACAGTCCCACCCACTCCAAAACCACAAAACTGTACCCCCTCACTGCAACACAATACACAGTTTTATAGAAATAAGTACAACATGTAGTTATATCAAACTGTAAAAAAAAAACAACAAAAAACAAACAATAACAACAATAACAACAAACCACAGTCCCACCCACTCCAAAGCCACAAAACTGTACCCCTTCACTGCAACACAATACACAATTTTATAGAAATAAGAACAACATGTAGTTATATCAAACTGTAAAAACAACAACAACAAAAAAGAAACAATAACAACAATAACAACAAACCACAGTCCCACCCACTCCAAAGCCACAAAACTGTACCCCCTCACTGCAACACAATACACAATTTTATAGAAATAAGTACAACATGTAGTTATATCAAACTGTAAAAACAACAACAACAACAAAAAACAAACAATAACAACAACAACAAACCACAGTCCCACCTACTCCAAAGCCACAAAACTGTACCCCTTCACTGCAACACAATACACAATTTTATAGAAATAAGTACAACATGTAGTTATATCAAACTGTAAAACAACAACAAAAAACAAACAATAACAACAATAACAACAAACCACAGTCCCACCCACTCCAAAACCACAAAACTGTACCCCCTCACTGCAACACAATACACAGTTTTATAGAAATAAGTACAACATGTAGTTATATCAAACTGTAAAAACAACAACAACAACAAAAAACAAACAATAACAACAACAACAAACCACAGTCCCACCTACTCCAAAGCCACAAAACTGTACCCCTTCACTGCAACACAATACACAATTTTATAGAAATAAGTACAACATGTAGTTATATCAAACTGTAAAAACAACAACAAAAAACAAACAATAACAACAATAACAACAAACCACAGTCCCACCCACTCCAAAACCACAAAACTGTACCCCCTCACTGCAACACAATACACAGTTTTATAGAAATAAGTACAACATGTAGTTATATCAAACTGTAAAAACAACAACAAAAAACAAACAATAACAACAACAACAAACCACAGTCCCACCTACTCCAAAGCCACAAAACTGTACCCCTTCACTGCAACACAATACACAATTTTATAGAAATAAGTACAACATGTAGTTATATCAAACTGTAAAAACAACAACAAAAAACAAACAATAACAACAATAACAACAAACCACAGTCCCACCCACTCCAAAACCACAAAACTGTACCCCCTCACTGCAACACAATACACAGTTTTATAGAAATAAGTACAACATGTAGTTATATCAAACTGTAAAAACAACAACAACAACAAAAAACAAACAATAACAACAACAACAAACCACAGTCCCACCTACTCCAAAGCCACAAAACTGTACCCCTTCACTGCAACACAATACACAATTTTATAGAAATAAGTACAACATGTAGTTATATCAAACTGTAAAAACAACAACAAAAAACAAACAATAACAACAATAACAACAAACCACAGTCCCACCCACTCCAAAGCCACAAATCTGTACCCCTTCACTGCAACACAATACACAATTTTATAGAAATAAGTACAACATGTAGTTATATCAAACTGTAAAAACAACAACAACAAAAAACAAACAATAACAACAATAACAACAATAACAACAAACCACAGTCCCACCCACTCCAAAACCACAAAACTGTACCCCCTCACTGCAACACAATACACAATTTTATAGAAATAAGTACAACATGTAGTAATATCAAACTGTAAAAAAAACAACAACAACAAAACAAACAATAACAACAACAACAAAACCTTGCGTGCTTCCGTGAGGTACCAGATTATGACCTACAGAGATACAATCAAAGTTTGTGTAGAAAGCCTGCAGGGGAGCCCAAAGTCTCCAAAATGTTTTTGATTTGCGATTCAAGTGTTAGAGTCAGTTTTTCCAGAGGGAGAAGAGCTGATATCTGTGATATCCACATACTGACCGTAGGGACGCGAGGGCAGACCACTGCAATAATACACATTTCTTGGTGAGGAATAACCTTGTATCTGTGTCGAAAAGATTGCCAGGAACGTGGTTTAACAGAAAGAGGGTGACATAATGAAACGTTTACCAGTCACCTCCTGAAGAACAGAGTCTTTCCAAAACAACTGGATGTGATCACATCACCAAAACAAATGAAGAAGTGTCACTTTATGGGCTTTACATTTACAACAAAGGTTGTAGCCGTTGGGGAGCATCCTCTGGAGGCGGACGGGGTGGAGTAAGTCCTATGAAAAAATTAGAAATTTTGTTTGTGTATTGAAACTGAAGTACATTTTGGAAACACTCCATCACAAATCCTGGTCCAGTCACTAGAGCTAAATGTTACCCTCACATCACGCTCCCACAGCGGCTTCAAAGAATCATAGGCACAAGCATCGGAGTGCACAGGTACAGCAGAATACTCTGAAAGTTTCCCTTTCAGTGATTTACAGGAAATCAGGGTGTTTTCTAGATCTGAAAGATTCAGACGAAAGTTGTTCTCCAGCAGAAGGGAAACAAGAAAATGAGGAATTTGGAGGTATTTATAGAAGCCTTGAGAAGAAATGGCAAACTCTGTCCTAATTTGTTGAAAGTCAAAATGACTTTAAAGAGTCAGCAGTGAACAGGCTGGTGGACTCTGGGATACCTTCAGACATCCATTTTAACAAACCAGTACTCCTAACTGGATTTAAGAGGGTGACATGCTCAGGATTCTAAATCAGTCCATACTGAATCCTATCTATTCATGAACCAATTAGTCATCATTGTAAGTTGAACAGATGAATAGTACAGTTGGAAATTAGGCAGAGACAAACCCCCTGGTTCCCTCGGTTTAGTGAGTTTTGTAAACGTAATCCTCTGACTTTTATTATTTCAACTATACTGAGAGATATCGGCATTTAAAGATAAAAAAAATGGTAGTCAGATAACAAGGATTGTTTTGGAGTAAATCATTTAGTCTAGGGAGGATATTAATTTTTATAGCACTAATCCTCCCCAGAAAGGAAGTAGGTAGGGATGACCACTTCTTTAGATCAGTTTTAATTTTCTGAATTAAAGGGGAGTAATTAGTACTAAACAAGCCCATCAAATTGGGGATAGGAAAACACCCAAATAATCGAGACCCTTTTCTGACACCCGAAAAGGAGATTGTACTGGCCTGTCCCAAGGAATGTTGAATGACAAAGCGACTCATTTACCTAAGTTTATTTATAACCTGACAAGGTGCCAAACAAGGCTATAGAATTCAAAACAGCTGGAATGCACTTTTCAACGTTCAGTAAATACAACAGAACATCATCAGCAAAAAGGGAACTTACGTGATGTTTATTATTTCTTACAACCCCTGTAATATCGGGGTTAGACCGTATTGATTTGGCTAAAGGTTCAATAAACAGTGAAAACAATAGGAACAATAGAGGTGATAAAAGGTACCCCGTCTACAGCCTCTACACACCGAAAAACCTTCAGAAACCAGGCTATTAGTGTTGACACTGGCCATTGGGTTTGAGTAAAGGGTTTTAAACACAATAATGAAGTTAGAGCCAAAGCCAAATTTATCCAGTGCTGAAAACAAGAAAGGGTATTCAACTTGGTCAAAAGTCTTTTCAGCATCTAAAGAGATTATAAATGCTGGGGTTTTATTAGTGTTGATATTATGTTTGATATTAAGAGCATGTTGTATATTATCGACACCGTGCCTTGATTTCACAAATCCTGCCTGGTCTTGGTTTATAACTTCAGGTAGAATTATTTCAAGTCTGTGAGCCAATACCTTTATAACTATTCTATAGTTACATTAAGCCTCTGGAGATGAATGGCGCGCCCTTGCATAAGAAATCACTTGACCTAATTAAGCGGATGTAACACTCAATCTGCTGCACTCCAAGGCTCCCTTTAAAAAGTGTTGAACTTGGAGACTTCAACCTTTATAGCACTTTTTAAATTTTTTAATAGGCCTAGT